>NC_143016.1:136107160-136339660 GCF_055824585.1 Amblyomma mixtum | reverse complement strand
GTCTGTCTGTCTGTCTGTCTGTCTGTCTGTCTGTCTGTCTGTCTGTCTGTCTGTCTGTCTGTCTGTCTGTCTGTCTGTCTGTCTGTCTGTCTGTCTGTCTGTCTGTCTGTCGCAGAATATGGCGCATTTCATCGCGAAAATTTTATGGTGAGGGCATCATCAGACAAAGCGATAGCTTCGTGCGCTTTTCGTTTGCCGTGAACTTAGTACACAGAGTAGCGGCGTCAACGAATCGGTGGTGAAGCAGGGCCCGCTCCGACGGGCGCCGCCATGTTGCCTCTACGTAGAGCGGCGTTGGGGCGCACGCCTGTTTGAACCTCACGCGCTATCTGACGTCAAACGACGCATACTCGCTAAGCCTAGCAGCACTGTAAACACAGAAGCAATCTGAAAATCTGAGATGTTTTATCGCTAAAATTTTGTGATTCAGGCAAGCTGAGATAAAACGAAAGCTGCGGTGCCTGGAGGCGGAGTCAGCAGGTGTAGGTGAAATCGGGTCAGCAGGTGTTGGCGGTGAAACCTCTACAGAGCCGCAAAGTGCGTGTCAGGAATGGTATATTTTGACGCCCTATGTCGACAAGTATAGGCTGGAGGTCGCCGAGACGGTGTGTAGTGCCATGGCGAAGAGCTATTGCAATTTAAAGTTTGAGAGAACGAAAGGCACACAGCAGGCTTGCAATGGTGATTCGTTGTCGCATCTGAAGTAGGTCCCAGCCAGCTATTCGCAGAGCGCCTCACTTAATGTTTGCGGTATTATGGTGCTGAGCGATCAGTGCACTATCAATAGGAAAAGTAAATGGATCATGAAGAGATGGTTATATTTTTTCAGGGACAGCTGAACAACGCACCTACAAAATGGCACGGTTGTTGCTGCCGGTAGTACGTGTCATGACTCCCTCTGAGGCTTGTCGCTCTAGTGATTCCTGTGAAAGAAAAAGCTGTCCATTTTGGGAGGGACAAACGGAGCTGAACAGGGTCGTTCTGGTACGCGCCTAGCATGTAGCACCTCTTGATTCCATTTCAGGTTGCCGAAAAACAGTCGCAATCTTGGTTTTTCGGGCAGCTTTTGCCCAATCTGCGTTGCTATCCTGGTTTAGCAACGCACCGAATAGCACTGGGAACGCTACTAATGCTGCAATGCATTAATCTGGAAATAGGCAACACCGCTTTGCATTTTTTTTGTGCCAATTTATTCTGCATATAAAACGAATAGAGGCAAAAATAATTTTCAACGGTTTGCTTTGAAGCCACACGAAATGGCGGCGTTAAAAGAAAAATTCGGCAGAAACACTTGACTTGCTCACGTGTGGCAATGCGAGTGGATTACTGTTTCTGGGTGATGAGCCTTTCTTTTTCTCTTATTTTGAGTTTTTTTTACTGCTCTGTTTTTTTGCTTATTTTTTCTTCTTTGGAACATTTAGTTCTTTTTAATTTATCTTGAATTGGCGTTAAGCCTGGCAAAGCTTCGCTGGTCCAGGCATACTCTCTCTTTCTTTTATGTTTTTTTTATCTTTTCTGAGAGGACCAATAAATGTGTAGAAGGGTGTATTGGCATCCACCCACCCCACACACCACCGTCACCCACGCACTACCGTATGACACCCCCCGGAACACTGTACGACCAACAGTTGTATCATAATTTTGACACGAAAGTCAGGGGAAGCGTACATATGAAGGTGCATATGTCGTCAGTTCGAACCCCTCTCACCAACTAGCCTCATGGCTGACTAACATATGCGAATTAAATGCAAATAAAAATCCCATGGGACCAACCGGAAGGCCGTACGACAAACGCTTGCGTCACAAATCTGCTAAAAATGTCGGGAAAACTGGAGCGAAGGTCGGCCAGTGACGAGTTTATATAGAAGAATGACAAGTATAGGATTGTCTGAAATGGCAGTGCTCAGCTTGCGTCACACGGCTGCTTGACGACGTCACACTAGATTTCTTGCAATCGCTGCGGTTTTCTGTGTCATCTGCCAGCGCGCGCGCGCGCACACACACACACACACACACACACACACACACACACGCACGCACACGCACGCGCACACGCACACGGACGGACGGACGGACGGACGGACGGACGGACGGACGGGACCAGTAATGCTTCCGCATTAAATGTGTTCCTGGACTCATGATTAGTCAAAGGCAATTTTAATTTCTGTTCGTGGAGGGATAAAACAGGCGCAGCAGCAAACATATAATTCAATAATGCTTTTCAAAGTCATGTAATACATTAACAACTACGGCGGAGCTCGCTTGCAGTGTAAACTATTTTTACCAGTATTAATATCTGTCAAAACGCGACACATGTCACCTGGGTTTTGAAATCAGGATCTCATCGGTGCGTATCTGGTCATATTCAGTAAGGAAATCGAAGGCGGAGTGACGATTATTTTCAACGACTAGCAACATTCCTAAATAAAGATGTAATTCCTATCTTGCAGTGCGGAGCGTTAAGAATTGAGTGATGAGCCACTTTAGTGGCTAGTTCCTTGTAGGTAAAGCAATCGAACTAATTAAGCACGGGAGCTTGATTGAAAATCATAGGTGCACTATTGTGAACGAGAGTACGATGGCTGCATAACAGGATTTCCTTAAAGAAATTAAAAAGCATTAAATGTGTCAAAGAAAACTCAGAACCGAATATGAAAACGCAGCTCTTGATCATGAGACGCGTGCGCTGATTACTTGCTAAGGGAGGTTCCCGAGAAAAAGAATTTTCCAAAAATCCGATCATTACCAGCCCTCAGAATGGAGCGCCTGTGGTAAAACTGTTAAGACTCAATCGGCTGTAGATTTGCGCGCTCCAATTTTTTTTCTTTTGCTCAAGATATTTGCGGCACGCCGATCCATTGCCTCGCTGTATTGCAGGCCTCTCCTTCCTCCTTGCGGCGCTTGTCTCCTACCTTTACCTTTTTTGACAGGCTCTGATTTTTTGCGACTCGGGCGTACTGTTCGCGCCAACTATTACTCCCACCTAGCAAAGAACTGTTTAAAGACGTCCGCAGTTCTGTAAGAAATTGAAGAGAATGAGCTCCGCGCTAAGCCACAAGAGCGGCGCGTCCATTTCAGGCTTTCTACACGTCTAAAACTTCGACAAACATTCACTTATCATTAGGAAACCCCGTGCCATTTATCTGCTTCGTCGAGAACAGTGTATTTACACACAACAGAGAACAGAGTCTATTTACACATACACTACTGGAGGTGGTGGTGGTGAAAACATTTATTACGAATGAACAGGAGGTATGTTTGGATCAGCCCGTAAGGGACCGATCCTTACAAACACTAGGTGGAGGTCCCTAGTATGGGACCCCAGTGGCGGTTGCCGCCGCCCGGGCGCGCCCGACTAAGGCTTGTTGGGCCTGTAAGTCGTGGCAGCCGAGCAGGGTCGCCTCCCAGTCCTCCCGGGTTGGGTTGGGGATAGGGGGAATAGCGGGGTTGGAGGGGCAGGCCCACACCATGTGATAGGTGTCAGAAGACACTGCACTACAGTGTGGGCAGCTGCCGCTAAAGGAGGGGTCAAAATGTTTTAGCGCTGCCGGGCACGGCAATGTATTGGTGAGAAGGCGGAGAAGGAGCCGCTCATACGCCTTCTTCAGGCCTTTACATGGGCTAGGGTAAAGGCGATGACAATTTTGATAATATGTTGTAATATCTTTGAATGTATAGATCGGATTAAAATCGGGTTCCTGATCGGATGGGGAGGAGAAAACAGCCCGGTGAGAGAGCGCGCGGGCGGCTGCGTCTGCTGCCTCGTTTCCTGCCAACCCCTGATGAGCAGGGGCCCATATGAGGTAACGGTGTGCGGGGTCCGTATCCCGTATGCAATTTTGGTATATTCGATAGGCTAGGAAGGGAGTGCAGCCTTGTTCGACGTTCCGACAGGCCCCTCGCGAGTCGGTGATTATGTATTTTGAACTGGAATGTGAGGCCGCGAGAGCAATTGCGACCTCTTCTGCTTGTGTTGCACTGCGGGCTCTGAAAGTTAGGCCGTTAACTGTGTTGCTGTTGTGAACTACCGCGGCCGTGTACCATCCCCCGTGGTGAGGGCCGGAGGCGTCCACGTAGTGTATACCTGTTTTGTTGCCATAATATCGGGCTAGCGCTTCCGCTCGTGCCAAGCGCCGACCATTATGGTCTTCATGTGACATGTTTGCTGGAAGAGGCCGCACGTGGAGGGCACGTCTCCACAGTTCCGGGATGCGAAACCTGTCTTCCATTGGAGGGGTGTGTTGGATATGGAGTCGAGCAAGAAGGCGGCGACCCGACTCCGTTAGCGACAAGCGCGTGTACTGGTTTGTAAGGTGCGCCTCCCGGACCTCCCGGAAAGTATTCACCACCCCAAGAGCCATAAGCCGGCCGTTTGAAGTAGTGATGGGGAGGTCAAGGGCACGTTTAACAATTTTGCGAAGGATGACCTCAAGGGCGTCCTACTGGAGGTTATGCATATGAGCTGACCCAGAGGGGTCAGGCCTTACAAGTACTAGGTGGAGGTCCCTTGTTCGGGACTCCAGGGGCGTCGGCCGCCGCCCGCTCGCGCGACCAGGGCCCGTTGGGCCTGCAGGTCAGAGCAGCCGAGCAGGGTCGCCTCCCATTCCTCCCGGGTTGGGTTGGGGTGAGGGGGGATAGCAGGGTTGGAGGGGCAGGCGCACATCATGTGTTAGATGTCCGAAGACTTCTCCGCACAGTGCGGACAGCTGCCCGAGAAAGAAGGGTCGAAGTGTTTGAGACCTGCCGGGCACAGCAAAGTATTTGTTTACAGGCGAAGCAGAAGCCACTCCTCCGCCTTTGAGAGACCTTTACACTGGCGGGGATAAAGACCATGGCCAGATTGATAAAGTACAACAATCTCTTTCAAGGAGTAAGCGGGAGTGAATTCAATGTCCTGATCGTCGGGGTCGGAGGGGAATGTCCGGTGAGAGAGCGCGCGGGCGGCGGTGTCAGCTGCCTCATTTCCCTCAAGGCCCATGTGAGCAGGAGCGCAAACGATACGTCGGTGCGTGGTGTCCCCGGTGTAGACGCTGTTTTGGAAAATGCGGTAGGCTAGATACGGTACCCAGCCCTGCTCGACGTTCCGACATGCCCCTCGCGAGTCGGAAATAATTGTTTTTGAATTGGAATCAGATCCAGCCAACGCAATGGCGATCTCCTCCGCGTGTGTTATGTCACGGGGTCGGAAAGTAAGGCCGTTCACTGTTTTGGACTGGTTTACGAGTGCGGCCGCGTACCATCCCCCATGGTGGGGGCCGCAGCCGCTGACGTATAGTACCTATAGAAAGAAACGAAAGGAGCAGAACAGGCACCGTGGTAGCGTGGCTGCGTAGCGAGCGTCGGAATCCAGAGCTGTTAATACAATCCATAAACGAAGATCTGCTTCGCTGAAATCTTCCTTTCCTTTTTGCGACTGAACTGCCTTCTTTTATGCCTGAGCGCGAATTTTCTGAATAACGGCGAGTGGCATGAAAGCCGCAATTCTAACCCAAAAGAAAATTTGCCTTTATTGAATCCCTTTCCATACGTTCTTTGAAAACCTTCAGAGGAAACAAGTAGGGGCTATCCAATAAATTTCTTTAGTGAACTACAAACTGAACTTGCAAAAGCGAATACAGATGAATAAAATGAAATCAGACCGCAGGAACAATAAATGGCCCTGCTACTACTCTTAATACTATCGTCATATAAATCCTTTCCTTGGCTCCCCTCTGCGCTCGCTCTTACAGGTGTACACCCGACAGTTCCCGCAGACCGCACTGCCCCTCGACAACCCAGGCTACCGCGAGAAAGTGCTGCTCTTTCTGGCACTCTCCTACAGCGTGCCTTTCTGCCTGCGCGTCAGCTCCGTGGTCTCCGAGTCAGCCTCCGGGCTCAGGGTATGGCACTGCGGTTTTTGCATATTATTCGGTGGCATAGTCAGTTCACCGACCAAGCTCCACGCCTTCTGATCTGTGTCTGTACTCTCAGCCTACTAGCCGTGGCCGAGTTTTTTTTAAGCCACGGGAACATTTGTCACCGATGACCGCAAATTGTATCGCGAAGCGGATTAGCCTACAATAGATCACTGCTTGCGGACGCCATGAGCTGCGACTCATTACGCGCATAGGCCCCGTTGCACAACCAGTGAGTCAAATATCTTGGAACCCAGCTAGATAGTTATGGCCAGAAGGTCACAAAAGTCATCTTTGCGATTGCCAAGCCCCAGGTGCTACAGGTTTTTTGTGTGCGCCCGTGTCCGCAGACCTGATTAGCATAATCAAGACTGTATAGGAAGATTTCGCTTCTTTATTGCGCTGATGATTTACGTACCGCGCTACAGCAACACTTTTCAACGCTGCCTTTGCAGTCTTGAAATCCAAAGCATTTTTTAAAGAGTTATTCAGGCACCTATGTTTAAGAAAGCAGCGCACTGCGATGTTCGCTACGCTCAAGACGCACATTGTGAAGAAAGGGCTTATTGTTGCCTATAAGCCCGCTTTTTGAAGGTATCTGTGGCCACAAAAGATTGCCATATTGTACATTTCTATATACTAGATTGGAAGGATGGTAAAAAAGGTATAATTTGGCTTATTTGAATGATGCTCTCAATCGCAAAGGCTCCAACTGTATGCCTTTCTTATTTCTGGAACAACTTGGCTGCGTTTGCAGTACATGCGCGCGAAATTTTCACCACATATGTCAGCGAATCATCGCCATGAATTCAAAAGGCCCAACCAAAACAGGATTACGAGTTTAGGACTGCGCCTATTAAACAAAAAATCAGTGGGGTGGTATAAAGAAATCTTATCGGAGGTAGCGCTGCTTTCGGTGATAGTACAAAAGAATTTCCGGTGTGTGTGCGAATATCAGGTTCAGGAAGCACTACTCTAACTCACCCGGAATGACACAGGTATGTATATGTCTAAACTGCCGCCTTTTTGCGCACCCGTGCATGGTCATCGTTTCGGATCAAGGCTACCTCTGTTCCAGGCTGCTGTTGGCGTGATTTTCACCCCTATTATAATATTCCAATGCCTCTGCACTAAGCAATCTCAAAAGCAGACCTCCTAAAGAGCAGAAAGGTGGGATAGTTTGTTTGGATTAACATTTACGAATTGCAGTGATAAGAGGCCGCAGTGCGGGAGGTAAGCAGTTGACAGGAAGGGTGGTGTCCTGTTTCCATGAAATTTGTGGTCATCGTACGACCAACAAACTTATTTCGTTGAGGCCTGCATTCCCAAATGCTGTTTTTAATTATCCTAAGCGAACTACTTCTTACATTTCTGTAACAGCATCTGCCATTGAGTGAAAGAAATTGCTAGGGAAGTGACAAAAGTTTTCACAGAATTTTCTTTTGCAGTATGCTTGCACCCCCGTCATCAGCTTGAAGTCCACTTGGCGTTACAATCGATTTTAATGTCATACCGACGTGCACAAACTTCAGTTGTCGTAAAATATGAGTGAATATTATGTGCTTAACACAAGAGTGTGTAAAGTACAGGAGCTAATGCAATTAACTTTTGCTCGGTCATAGCGAATGAGGCCGGAATATTTTTATAGCATCGTTGCAACGAAGACCACTTTTTAAACTAACCTATTTGACACAAAGTGACAAAAAGTCGAATTTTTCTGTGGTCTTCCCTCATAACGCTCATTGTACGTGTAATTTTCGACACTCCTTGCAACCCCTTCCTCTGACCGCAGTTCGTGATGCAACTTTCGGGACTCTTGGAGGCAGCCTACTGGTTTGGTCAGCTGGCGGTTGGAGTCCTGATGGGAACTGTAAGCAGTTCCATCGTGCTCCTTTTAATGACACTTTCCGGTTCGGAAGACGGCGCCTACTTCTCGTCGGAGGCTCTGGACGTTGGTCCCCTGGTTGTAACATTCGTGCTTTTCTCCTGCCTCTCCACTCTGCACGCCTTACTTGTGGCCAGCCTCTTCCGCACAGGTAAATTCAGGGGCGCAGCGACTTTCTTCGACAAAGAGATGAAGGAAAACAATCGAAACAGCATGATTCAGCATACATAACACGCCATAATAAAGGCACGCACCGCTGACATTGCAACTTCGCGAAAAAGAACAAACATGGAGCTCAAGCAAAAGTTGAATGACACTGACACTCACAATCTTTGCCGACCAAGCACGGAACAATTATGTGACTACCACGCTTTGTTTTGGTAGTCTAGTAACGACACCATGTTAGAGCAGCGTGTACAATCACGGACAAAAGCTTACGGGATGCGGACTCAAGCAAAAAGTTTTTATAGGTGTTGCCTCTTTAGACACTCTGCTGCTGTTTTCACACAAAATGGAGCGCGTGTGTGTCCTCGTGGTCCACTTCTTTTGACAGAATTGCTTTAACGGGCCGCACAGAAATAAACTGTTTTCTGCGAACCCACATCCCGCGAGCTCTTGTCCATGACTGTGCAGTCATGCTTACATTAAAATCCGTGTAACTCTTCAGTTAGGGTTGGAACCGATTAGCCCTTTTCAATGGTCCTCAGAAGCAGCATTCAAAAAAGGGTGCCTGAGGGGGTAGAATAACGCGACTTCTGGACCACTGTGAGAACGGGAAACAGGTTCGAAATGCTTGATATCGTTGTCTATAACAAGGCACCCATGTGGGCTAGTTAGTGTACATCAGACAGAAGTTCACCAGCGAAAGTACTACACACCAGGAGAAGTGCACAGGACAGGACAGCGCAGGACAGCGTTGTTCTGTGTTCTTCTTCTCCTGGTGTCTCGTACTTTCGCTGGTGAACTTATGTCTGGCTGTCTACCCAAGCGCTGTAAGCTCTTTTACTGCGTGACATTTTTTTTTGTCGCAGATACAGAGAACGTGCACCATTTCACTTGTTTAATATTTGTGAATTTTGATTATAGGAATCGCGCTGAAGGATTCTGTGCATTTTACACGAATTTCCTTACGAAATCATTCAGTGGTTTTAAAAACTGCGAAATGCTTATGAAACATTTAAATGAAAGTGGCAGCAATTTCACGCGTACTATTTTATACCAGGGGAAATTAAGGCTTGCGCTTGAGGTGACACACTAGTGCCTTTTCCAAATGAATGCAGTTTACAAATCGTGTGTACACTACACGTGCTATAACTTCATGTTTATGACTCCCACCAGCGTTTCTCTAGCATTAGAGGTTACTGACGAGCAGGAAACGAATTCGAGAAGAGGGCAAGTGCAACCGCGGCCATTTTTCTTCTGGCCCAGAATTTCCATTCTAGCACTTTAGTGGGGCAATAACGCCTCATATGAAGCTTAAAAAGCCACCAGTGGCGAGGCCGACAGCCTTGCTTGGAGTAATGTACCAGGCTGTGTGTAACGCCGTAACGAGGTAACGCCAATCATAAAGCATTCTGCGGACGACAAATTTTAGGAAACGCTATATATGTCTTGGGTTCGTGCTTCTTGATAGCACGTGCCTGACTTAAGACTGTGCATACGTACAGTGCTAAAAACTCTCTACGGGCGTTCGCACGCTGTCGCGACAGCAAAAGTGTTGAAGTGCATAAACGGTAAACCATGAGCTTCGCATGGGGTGTCAGGCCCACCCTTCATGTGTAATTGAAAAAACGATGACCCATTGGCGAGTTATTAGAAAAGGGAAGATTTTAGTGCATTTAATACACGATCTTAATCTGTTTCGATTTAAGTGGATCAGGCTTTACTATCGTTACTGTCTTCTTCATTTTCGTTTCCGCAGCAAGCATCGCCGTGACATTTGCAATCATCTACTGGTTTCCGATCATGCTTTTTGCACCGTGGCAAATGATCGAAGGCTACGAGTCACCACTTGGCGGCTACCTGTACGCGCCTAGGAATTTGAAGCTGCTCTCGTCCGTTACGCCGTGCTTGGGAGTCTACTGGATACTGAAGATTGTTGGCCTCTCTCTCGATTACGAAGGTGAATATTCATTTATTCATGCTATCTTCCGGCGTGGTAACCTGCGTGAAAGGACAAAGTTAGCAACATACCTGCAATGCTGAGAGCACTAGGGCTGTTAGGTGCTTTTGGTATTATCTGGGGCTACAACTAACTTTATTCTACCATCAGTTCAAGAACAATCTAGGCGTATTACATAAACAAAGAAGTAAATTGAGGCGGTCATATGAAACGCTCTCAAAGAAGCAACATTCAAAACTAGCGGGGCAACTAACACTGAGAGTTACAGATTCTACGTCGCGTCGCCAGTCACTCCTTTTATAGAGCTAAGGCAACTCATCGGCAACTCATCGGTATAATCGGTATAATGGCAACTCATCTGTATAACCAATCCGAGCAGCACCGGTTACCCACTGACAATGCTTGCGTTAGAGTACATCCATAAAACCCAAAAGCGGGAGAAAAGCTGCGAGTCTACGCGACTGCTGCCTAGCGGAGGTTGGCGGCCACCACGCACCCAGTTCCTTTTTCCGCTCTACGCATCACTCGCTGCAAAAGCGATGGCTATTCAAACAAAAGATGCATGTTCCGACAGAACTGATTTGTAAGTAACCAATTTTTCGTTCCCACTGGCGGGCGTAATTCCTTTGACCCTTATCAACTGCTTTTTTTTTAACTTGCCCGCTCCGACAGCTCACATCGCCAACCGCCGCATGGCGCTTATCGTTTCGACACAAATCAAATGCCGCCTAGATTTGAATTCCAGCAGAAACCGGCGGTTTCCCCAAATCAAGCTCCGCAGCCTTGGTGCCGCCTGTGCAACTGCGGTGAGAGGATAAGGGCGCCTGCCAAACAACTAGCGACATGCGGCGGGTAACGGGCCAACAAAGTTTCATTCTCGTTTTCTTCGCGAGGTGGCGCTTTCGAAGGAAGCATTTTTCCAAGCATTTTCAGATTAGCAAGCACTTGGTGGTTTGGCGAAGGCGACCGCACCAGGGGCTTTAACCGCACCGCGTAAGTGGCGCCATATCATGTCGAGTAAACGCACCGAGGCGTCCAAACGGGTCTCAATATCTCATAATCAAGAGAGGGATGTGTGCAGCAGGACGTGACTGTAATTTAAATAGAGAAGGTGCTTCTAAAACTGTACGCACTTGGAGCTTCAACCACGGCAAACTTATTTTATATGGGTACGAGCGCATCTGCTCGGCCAGGTGGCTAAGCGCTGCACGTTAAGACAGTCATAAAAACATTGCCTGTTGTGTGCGAACTCATTCATCACTGGTCGATTATCAGCTAGCATTTCTACGCCCAAATGTGATTTTTCTTTTGATGCCCATGACAACATGATATAATGGCTGCTTGTTTCATTAAAAAAGTTTGAAGGACTGCTAAGTGCTCCTCGCAGTATTTTTGACGGGCGTTTTGATGGCGGGAACAGCAGAAACCCTCAATTCGAATGCAATTCTGCTTTAATTGAGGTAAACCACGTAACTTCAGTATTATATAAAATTCTGGACGAAAGAGGTCAAGCGGCGCTTGTCCTTGAGGACTTAATGGCGCTCCTCGACATCAGCATTGCACAGAGCACGATGAGGGCGCGCATTTATGAACGTGCATTTTGCTATGCATTGTTCCTAACAGGGCAGGAATGGGCGCTAGTGATTTGTTCATGGTGGAGGGAACTGTCCTAAACAACTTACAATACAAAAGAATGCACTCAGGAAAGCGCTTTGCCGTTACTATCGTTTCGTGTGTATCGTTGTGTATCGTTTTTTGTCTTTCGTTTTTTCGATCAGTTTAGCCTGATCCCATGCAGCATTACTTCATTTAGGTGAGCCGGTGAACATCGTATACTTAGGTGCACATCGAATGTTAAAGCGAGCGACATCTGCTCATTTTGTAGTATTAGCTTATGCTTGAAATGACATAGCCTTCACGGAATTGGTAAAATTATACGTTCTAATATGTGTTTAATACGGAATTTAAACTTTTTTTGTGTGTACAGAAAAACCTAAAAATACGCAGTGAACTTCTCTAGGAAAATATAGATCTATGTGCGCACTTTCACCGGACCTTCGATCGACATAGGTACCGCAGATGTTCTAGAACGCATCGCGAATCTACTGTTAAATGATGTTTCCTATTACATTTTCAATGAAAGCCGCCTGTTGTACCACTTCTCCTGAATTTCAGAGAATTTGCGTTAAAAGCAGTGCCACCTTGCGTGGAGGCATGCAGCGCACTTGAATTTATTTCTCGCCCTACTTACACCTTCCCTTTTGGCCTGGAGGTTCCTAGCACGCTCAAAGCTACGGATCTCCGGGTAAAACACATCTCATCGAAAAAGAATGACAAAGATAGGACAATCCGTCAGACAAGCGGCCCAATCAGTCCTAACGCACCTAGCAGTCGGTGGTGAGAGGAACTGACCCACACTTTCTATATCGGTTTCGCTGACGCGAATTTCGGATTGCTGGCGTGCCACTCCAATCGATTTTGGTTTTAAGGCACCTGGCAGTTAGTGAAGCAGCTCGCCCGCACTACTTGTTTCGGATTGACTGGTTTCGGATTCATGTGCCGCCCAGTGGATTTTACCGCACTCAGCGGGGTTGGTAAAACCAACTTCTTGTTTCGGTTTCAATGAAGTAAACTGCGAATTGCTTGGGCGTTGCCCACGTTTGGCTGTGGCCGGAGGTGGAGACATTATCTTGTTTAATTCCTTCTGAAATTTTCGTCGTACCGAAATTATTTCAATGTAGTTTGTACAGAAAAGTGCAAAGTTGTTAGTCTGGCGTAGCAACTGTACTTATAATACAGGCAGGTGTGGATTCATAGATCAACAAGGGTTATTTCTATATGGAGCGGATTTCTTCTTTTCAGAGCAAGTGGTCATTCAGCATGCAGAATTTAATAAAACAGAGTGGGTGCCGAGGAAACTGTCTATTCCAGGCCAACGTAAAGAATGGACACATAAAGGCTAGACACAAACCAAGACCAGCATGGTACAGAAAGGCTCGAGACATGTTATGAAAAATCTCAATACATGCATGTGTTATAATGAATTACCAAAACCACATTAGCATATCATAACGATGCGAAAAATAGCTTTTAATGTTATAGCATATCGTGGCACAATACAAAAATGATGGCACTGAAATACACGCAGAACAATTTGAGTAGAAATAGGAGTTGAACGCAGGCGCAGTTAAAATATATCGAAAAGTAAAAGTACGAGTCTTTGAGGACTTGAAATACGTGTCACGTCGTGCCTGCGGAAGAATACGACTTGTAGTGCGTTTCACCGCGGGCAAATTAATGCATCCGCTATTTTCAGAGAAATAACGAGGTCCAAAGTTCACTTTGGTCTATAACTGCAGCACGCAATTAGTGCATGTTGTATTCATTCGTGCTCTGGCCACCTATGCCCCCCTCCCCCTCTCATCCTACCGCCTTACCTTTGTAAGCAAACCGCGCACACGGGCGTCACGTGTCTTGCGCCGTATGTGAACAGCTCACTGCGATGTAAAACAACAATAGCCTGGGCTGACTATGTCAGTGTTTTTAAGCAGCATTGTAAATACTTGTCACGCCTGTTTTCCAACACCTGAAAAGTTGTTTGGTGCAAGACAGCAACACCGAAGAGAACAATGTCCACAATCTCGTGCTGACAGTGCAAACAACGAGCGTTCGAGCCTGGCCGTAGCTGTGGCATGCTGTGCTTTCAAAAGGCTTGTCGATGGCAAAAAAAAAGCTCAGGAACGTTTTTCAATAAATTAAATCTTCACATATATGTAAAACAGTGGCGTTGAAGTATTAGATAGTTATTTTGCCCCGTGTGCTGTGCGATGTCAGTGCACATTAAAGAACCCCAGGTGGTCGAAATTTCCGGAGCCCTTCACTACGGCGTCCCTCATAGCCTGAGTTGCTTTGGGACGTTAAGCCCAATAGAAAAAAATTATTTTGGAACAAGAAGCTTGCACTCTGGAAGATAAGAACGTAACTTTCCGCGCTTGCGTCCTGTGGCGTTTGGTGAGAATACTATAGAATCTTGCGTAGTCGTCACATACTTCTAGAGGCCAGTTTCAGCAGAGTGTCCTAACTCTCCATATTTTTTTTCTCCATGCGCACCCTGTGATATGCCGTCTTCAACGAAATTATCACGAGATTTGTTTCTTGCTGATTTCATGCCGCTGCATCGTCTACTCATTGCGCACATGATTGATCAAGCTCACGACAAAGCGCGGCTGCGCTTTCCTTCCTTGATGTCTTAGATTCGATTTCCGTGTAACAGCTGCATGACGTTTGTGTGACGCCTGGAGGTATCTCACGGATCAGAATTTCGAAAAATTTGCGAATATATACAGTTTAGACAAACATGGTGCAATTTGTAAAATGTGGAAAGAAAATCCAGCCAACCTTTACTAATGTGAGATGCTCCCGAAAACATGATCCAACAACTGCGGAAATAAACAGTGGCCAAGAAGTGCTGTGAAGACCCTTCCCTGGAAAGTATATTTTGATTTACAGCTTCATCTACTTCCGTTTTCCAAGTCCTGCGAACATGCAAGATCTATCGCCACAGATCTCGCTGTACTCAGCGTCTGCATGTGTCCAAATAAATTAGTCGACGGACGAAAATAATTATTCTTCTAATTATTCTCGGCTATCTTTTAGCCATCCATAACAAGCTCAAGTGCGAGCACCAAGCTTACCGTCGCGGCCAGAAATTGGCTGTAAACATACTTTTTTAACCATTATTGGACTAAATCGAGGTAGCTTTTCAATTTTCGTTCATTTGCTTTTCCCGGACTGGCACCTGCAGAAAGGCGGAATGTCTTAGGGGATAACAATCGGCGTGCGTGCATCGTGATGAAGTAGCGTCATTTAGTGCACTTTATACAGCTTTGTGTCTGGGTTCCAGGAATCCATCGCTTTTATAGCTACGCTTCTTAGGCGGCCAGCCCTTATTGTATACTAATAACGCCGCCGTCCCCTCGACCCTCCTCCCTCCCCTTCCCCACTGCTCTAGAACACAGCTCACGAGAACTGTGAGTGGGTTAAGGCGTTTATAGCAATTCAGGAGACGTCTGCTGCGCTCGACTGCTGCACGACACAATAGGGAACCCGCGTGTGCTTATAATGCACCGGAGGGCTGCATTGTTCATGGTAATGAAGTTCTGAACCTACAGAAGGAAATACATTCATCTAACTACAATGACATTCACTCAAATCATTTTTATGACACTTTTATATGCTGAAACTATTTCCGCTTACCAGGCTCGGCAACCTGGAGTCTGGTCCGCACAAGAGTGCTCGGCATGGACAACATCACTATCTGGGAGGTGTGGGCTGTGATGGCAGCGACTTGCATGGCTCTTGCCGCCCTTCTGTTGTACTCCAGCGTGGTGCAGTCTCGTATCAGTGCAGTGCCGAATATGCTGCGGGCTCTGATTACGGTGAGGAACATGAAATTTTTCCTCGTGATGATGTTAGAATATCAACAGTCATGTTTCTTTCAAGGACTGGTCTTTTTACGCAAACAATCTCCATAATTTTCTTTGCCACTTCTGCTTTGGCGCTCCCACATAGGACGAGGTACTCGTTTACTGAAAAAGAAGCACACAACCCTCGTGTGAGCATAAAAAAAAAGATAACTGACGCCCCACACCGTACCACTGTTAAGGTCAGGTAACTCTTGGTTAATTGTGCTCAGTGGTACAAAATCCATTCCTGTTATTTGAAAAGCGCTATGTTCCGCCACCTGTTCCGCACAGTAGATTGAGTGTTCGTAGCCCAGAGCTTCTAAACAAGAACGTATCACGCAAAGAATGCGTATCCCGTCTGAGCAGAATGTCAGATAGAGTTCACGTTTGGGAAGAATAGTTCGTTCATGCTTGCTCTGAGGATGACGTCAGGAGGACGGGAAGCGAGGAGGATAGCTGCGCATGTTCTTCCGTGCAGCGGTTTGCTTATTAAGATGAATTAGAAAGAGTGTTGTTACGAGCTGTTGTGAGCAGCAACCAGCAACAGTCAGCTGCATTGCTACCTTATTAATGATGATCAGCCAAGAGAGCTTCTAGTTGCGTTAGCACAGCCAAAGCGCCGTATATTTTTTGCGTAAAATGTGGTTATGAAAATAAAACACAAATGTCACGAAGGGCTTTCATATGCTTGAATAAATTTTAGATTTTTCTGAGTCCCACAAGTAGTAATTGTTTCAGCGCACTATTTTTTGAAGATGCATCATTTTTATAGTAGTAACTGCAGTTACCTTCAGTTATCGAAACTGTCATAATAACGTTCATTGACCTGCAACAACTCTACGCAAGGCACCTAAATTCGGATTTTGCACAGAGGGAAGGACAGTAATTGCTTGCCGTATGACCTTTCCTCGGCTTTCAATGTTAAGTTCGATCACTTGGAATGCAGCGTTTTTAAGTATCTCAGTGTGAATGCAATGATGATGAACTTGAGAAATGTGAAGTACCCCGAAATGAGAGTAACCTCTTGCTGAACCGGTAAACTAAGGAACTTCTGGTTTACGGTGTGCAGATTTATAGTAAAGTTGGATTTTTTCGCTATTCAGTTGCTTTGGAAAGTGAAAGCAATAATCGATAGTGCGTTTTCACTAAATCGGAAGAATATATGATCATTTAATACTCCGGGCCAGTGTTTCAAGGAGCTTATTACGGGCTCTCGAAGGAGTTGGTGACGTCGTCTTTGGAATCACAACATACCGTCGGAATGGAAAGCAGCACCGAAATTGCAGAATAATTTACAGCCCGGCTTGCTTTTTCTCGGAGCTCAGCGAGATGATACAAAAGTTTTTTTCGGTACGAAATATCGTGAAAGTGGACCGAGTGATGCGGACCGCAGTGACTCAATAGCCTGATATTGTCAACCGATAATATGGCAGATAATCGTGTTGCGCTAGCCCAACAAAATCGGTCTTGAGTCACCAGCGCCGTCTTTTTGTCTGCATCGTTCTGCATTCTATAAGGGGCGAAGGTGCAGTAGTGGCACAATGAGTTCTCTGTGAAACAAAGCACATTCGGAAACATTTAAATGAGTGTCTTATTGAAACGGTTTTTGTCATGCCACAAGGCCTTAGCATTGGATTGTTGAGTTGTAAGTGTAAGTTGATTGTGTAAAGCAGATGTTTTAAAGTATGGTAGGGCGTGAGAGTAAGGAATGATATTATTTTGACCTAAACTACTAGGCTGCCCTCAAATACTCGAGTACATGTACTGCAAAGCGCGTCGCCTTGTGCACCATGCAATTTCTGTACAGTCTTGCCGGTTTTCATATCCTATTGTCTTGCGGGGGGGGGGGGGGGGGGGGGGGGGGGGGGCGAACACGGCATGGACAGTCGACGAAGAGAAAAAAATTCACGGAAAAGAAATACTTTATTGGGTCCTCTTACGCCCAAAAAGAGCCGAACTCGGTGGCGGCGATGGCAACAGACTATAGAAACGAAGAAAGCTCCGATTGCGTGAAATACCTTGCACACAAAGCGCCCGCAGAAACATCGAGTAATCGCTGCATGATACGCTGTACCCACCTCCAGTCTCACCACCATTCTGCTCTGATAAACGCCGATGCTCTGCTCTTCTTCGAACTTTCCCCATCAAACAGAAGAGAAGGCGGCCACTTCCCGAAAACTTGGCTATGGAGGAGTCTGACATTGATCCGTTACACCAACGGAGTCTCTTGTCCGAAAAGGAGCCTCTCACACTGTGCAGGATGGTCTCTGTAGTTGACGTTACAAAAGTAAGTCCATTCAAGCATTGTTCTGAAATCACACAGCTGTAGTGTTGTATCCAACGGTATGCGATTGGTTGAAAATTGGTTTTGAGATGTCTCACATATTACGGTGTACGCCTCACTGCGCCGTAAAGGAAGGGATAAAGGAGGAAATGGAAGAATAAAGGAATAGATGGCCTAGTAGAGGGCTCCGGAAAAATTTTCTACCACTGGGGAATCTTCAATCGCTGCTTCGGCCGCTTCTCTGTTTTTTTGAGCTAGCGTCCGCTTCGGCGGACGCGGTTGTTGCTGCGGCGCGCGTCTTTTCTCTTCTTTCATTCTTTCTTCCTTTTATCTTTTAACTCTCCTCTATCTGCAAGGTGGCAGCGGTGGTGGCTCGGCTGGAGCCAGCTGGCAGGCCCATGCAATTACCTTTCCTTCCTTCTCTCAGTCGCAACAACAACAACGTGCAGTGACATCCGAAAGCACGCGAGCGCCTTTGGCGGTTCGCCTCCATCGAAACGCGGCCTCCGCGGCCGGGTTCGAATCCGGGAACTGCGTCGCATCAGCCGAGCGCCCTAACTTATGCGATTTCGCAGATGGGTTCCTGGTGATCGAATAAATGTATTCTTGCCGGCGTCGCAAACAAGGCGGCGCTCGTACCGCGGCACGCAAGCTAGACGCATCTGTTCGGTAAAGCGGTGCGGCTCGACCGGTGGGGTATGAATCCTCTTCCTATCCGACTACTGCCCTTCGGAGCCTGATTGCGCGCTGTTCTTTCAGCTCACTCAAGCTCGCAGACTTCCTTCCATGATCTCGGGGTGTTCTCTACTTGTCAGGCAAGTTACAGTGTTGTGGACCCGCCGCGATGGCTCAGTGGTTAAGGCGTTCGTCTACCGAGCCGGAGTACCCGGGTTCGAACCGCACCGCGGCGGCCGCGTTTCAATGGAGGCGGAACGCAGAAGGCGCCGGCGTGCTGTGCGATGTCAGTGCACGTAAAGATCCCCAGGTGGTCGAAATTATTCCGGAGACCTCCACTACGGCACCTCTTTCTCTCTTTCTTCTTTCACTCCCACCTTCCTCCCTTCCCTTACGGCGCGGTTCAGGTGTCCACCGAGATATGTGAGACAGGTACTGCGCCATTTCCCCTCCTGAAAAACCAATTTTTGCTCTGTTGTGGTCGTTTGTAGGCGTGGCCGTTAGACATCTGATGCAGAGCAAGAATAAACGCATTGACGTAAAACTTTTCTGAAAGAGTCATATTTACATTAGCTAAAAATTCGATGCAGTATATCGAACGGAGGGTGGATTACACAATCAATGACGTTTCATTTACCTCGATTAGAAAGTTGAAGGCTAAATATGCTAACTCTGCCATTACAGGTAAGGGCGTGCTGCAACCCTTCAGCGCTTTTCTTTTGTTGATATGCGGTGATATAGAAAATAACCCTGGTCCAGGAAATGCGTGGCAGCTTCGCGTGGGTTGCTCGGTGAAAGGCTGACCCGCAAGTATGGATGTGCCGCGTCTGGCACGACCAGCACGAGAGCGTCGGCTGTAGCTTATTCGACCGTGAGAGTGACGCTCGTGTCCGCACACGGTATCACATGTCCGGACCCGCAGCCCCCAAAGGTAAACGGCTTCCTCAACTTCCTGTAAGCGATTCCGATACGGGCAGCTGTAAACTACAAGGTATATTCAGCTCGCCTCTGAGCGCTGTCTACTGTATAAATGTCACAAAATTCGGCGCATTTTTCAAGCAAACAAAGAAAGACAGCGCCGCGCGGACGCGTCAGACGGGGGAGGAGGAAACCCCCGCGGAGCGCCTAGCCTGTGTGCGTGTGCTCTCTCTCTCTTCCACCACCGCTCACCGCCACGGCGTGCGCCGAGGGAATGAGTCATGCACGAAGATTCCTCGAGAACATCCGAGTCGCTTCTACAGCTGACGGGGGGAAGAGGGGGAAGCCTTGCGTGCGCTAAGACATGTCCCCCTCCTCTGCACTCGGACGTCGGCTACGCCGCCACGACGGCGCCACGCTAGAACACGCTGGAATCTTCGCGAAGCGACTCCTGACTTTAACCAATGAGGACGCGCGGCCGGCGAGAGAAAGGAAGGGAAACTATACGGGAGATACTGCGTGTATGTGCGCGCCTACTTTGGCGCGTACAACAAACAGACATGAGAGCGAGCCTATAAAAGAAGGACGTTGTCCGCTGTCAAGTCAGTCCGGACCGCCGTTTAAGATAAAGCCCCTAAAAAAACTACAGTAGCGACAAGACGCCCTCCCTCTTCGCTCCTCCTCCCCCGCGCGCCGGGCGAACGACTTTTGTTTTCTTTGTGACTTAATGTGACTCCGGTGGCGACCTCTAGCCCGCTCCGCAGGAACTAACGCCCGTTTTGAATTGGTTGCGCTGGATTCCCGTACTTGCCGAGTTCTTCTCTATGCCTCCGCATTAGCCGCGCGTTCCGCTGCATAAATACATCGGTGACTTAGGAGAAAGATTTGCATGCTTCACTGAATCGTCTAAAGGCAAAAATGAGCTCGCATAGATGGGTTGTTCTGGTAGAGCCGCACGCGCACCGTGTCCGCGTGCGCCGCGCTTTATGCGGCGTGCCAAGTTTGACATCGAGAGTGGGGCGTGCATTGAACGTGACCGTGAATCACGAGGCCGTAGAATGAATTGGCGGTGCTCGTCTACCGAGCCGGAGTACCCGGGTTCGAACCCGACCGCGGCGGCCGCGTTTCGATGGAGGCGAAACGCAAGAGGCGCCCGTGTGCTGTGCAATGTCAGTGCACGTTAAAGATCCCCAGATGGTCGAAATTATTCCGGAGACCTGCACTACGGCACCTCTTTCTCTCTTTCTTCTTTCACTCCTACCTTCCTCCCTTTCCTTACGGCGTGGTTCAGGTGTCCGCCGATATATGTGAGACAGATACTGCGCCATTTCCTTTCCTCAAAAAACCAATTTACAATTTACGGTGATCTGCTTTGGTGAAGAGGAGTATGCAAACAGAACGACCGTCCCCGCCGGAACGCTGGACGTGCTACAACGGATGCACAGGTTTGACATTAGAAAAGACACCTGCAAGTGAAGGCATTATAAATGCCTGTAGTTCATCCGCTCTTCTAGTGGCTTACGGTTTTGGTCTGCTGCACTGTATCGCGGACCAGGTTATACGCTTGAGGGAGTACTCGAAATACGGTATGAAGGCCACGCTACGTCTGTACTTATCTGTGCCTCCCCTAATGTTCTCTCGCGTGCATGAACAGTAACGATATAGACTCCGGCATTAAAATTTTCTTTGGAATAGTGACTTAGTAAAGAGAAAATCGCAAATATCTTTCGTCTGCCACAATGGGATAATGAAGTTCTTCGTAAATGTTTCATAGGCATCAGTCATTTAGTGAGAAGCCAAATCTACCCCGTTTTCAACACATCTCTCCGATAATCTTCCATATTCGTATAGTCGCTATTAGAGCACTGCACGGACCTTAATTATTCATGCGTCCCGAGCCCGTCAACCTTTTTCGTTACCTGCCCCAGCCCGGCCCGATTTTTTCGATATAGGCCCGAACCCGGCCCGGCCCGCGAGGTAGACATGGCCGGCTCAGTCTCGGAAACAGCCCGAGTACTAAATGCACATCGGTAAAGCCAAAGCCTTTTGTTATACGAATCTCATTTTTAAAAAAAGCGGCTACAAAACTTTAAAAAATGGAGATAATGGGGGCCTCACTGTGGGCAACGTTAACAAAAAAATAAAGTTTTAGCATTATTTAAAGAGGTTATCACAGACTTTATCGCGTTAGTAGCCTCCTTCTAACTAGTTAGGCATCAAGGGTAAGCGAGAATGCGGAAGTGATGTTACAAAGTATGTGACAGGAAACGCGCGACGCACTTACGATGGGCACAATCACGCATACCCACAACTACTGGTCATATTTCGAGAATAAACGCAAGCCAGCGCGTGCTAGCTGGTGTTTCCACCAGCGGTGCCTACGGTGCCTTGATGCATATCGGCGCGATAATTCTCCTTTTGCCTTTTTCTGTAATATATATATATATATATATATATATATATATATGCGCCTGACTGTAGAATGTAACGCGTGCGCGTCACCATGTCAGAGCGCAGTTTGATCTGCGCTTATAGTACGCATGTATGTCTAACTGCGGCATGCGCACAAATTTAAAGGGATACTGAGGCAGTTTTCGAATCAGCTAATTTTTTAGGGTTTTGAAGTAGTGTCATTGCTGATCACGTCTGTGAAATTATTTTTTCGATTTTGGCTAAAACAGTGGCGCAATCACCAATTAAAAACGCGATGTTCAAATCTCCCGCGCCCCGCGCGAGCGTAGGAGAGGGGAACAGCGGAGAGGGAAACCTCGTCCATGTCGGCCAACGTGACGTCACGTTGAGGAGCCGCGGATACTTCGGCGCACCCGAGCGAGCTTTCAGCGCGCGTTGTTTCTCGTGCTGCGTGCGTTGTGACGTACAAAGCGTGTCAGCCGACCTTGAGAATCAGATTCAACACGAGGTACTGCTCTGCGTTCGTGTCCATGAACAAATACGGGCGAGACTGTGTCGTCTTCCACTGTTTTTAGCAAGATCAAAAGCTCGCAGAGCAAGCGCTTGCTGCTGTGACGAAGAATTCAAGCTGACCAAAGCAAGCCTACTCTGCTCGAAGCACTTTCGTAAGAGCGGCTACATGCAGAGCTTGTCCCTAATGTGAGCTCTGGAGATTTCTGTCGAAAAGGCGCGGCTGAACCATGACACAGTTTCTGCGATTTTCTCGCGCATGAGAGGCGTGAAACATGCTCACTTAGCCCCTGCAAAAACCTTATAGAGGCTCAAGCATGTGTCGCTCTTCTCAGCTTAGGTGCGGCCAGACCACCTGAGACGTGCTCAGCAAGGCTCGGTTAGTGATTTTATACTCGGTTTGATGTGTCCAAGCAAGCAAGCAAGCAAGCAAGCAAGCAGAGCAAAGCACAATAAAGCAAAGCAAGCAAGCATCGAAGCTCTTCATATGCGGCATCTCGTTTAATCGTAGCTAAGCAATTAAAATGAAAGCGTTCGACGTTGATTTCGGATGCAAATTTATGAGAGAAATGAATCCCAACCGAGTTTTTGCAAAAAAACACCGCAACCTTACTCGGTTTCTTCATCAAGCGGTTATGGTGCTCGGCTGCTGACTCGAAAGACGCGGGTTCGATTCCGGCCACGGCGGCTGGAATTTCTTTGGAGGAGAAATTCTAGAGGCCCGTGTACTGTGCGATGTCAGTGCACGTTAAAGAACCCCAGGAGGTCGAAATTTCCGGAGCCCTTCACTACGGCGTCTCTCATAGCCTCAGTCGCTTTGGGACGTTAAACCCCATAAACCAAACCAAACCATCAAGTTGTGGCAGCGGGCGAGTTGCAGCTAGCTTGGCTTTTAAACACACATATAGTTGGCAACTACTTCACTGAACCTAAACTGCAAATCTAGGAAGGGCGAACGTTTCCGAGACAGCGATTAATATTTTCTGGCATCTGCTGAACGCGCCACGAGTGAAGCAGCAGCCTTGTGCGCATTTGGCTTGGTTTCCAGTGCACAATGATTGCGTCACTATCTTGTGGTCAGATGCCATGCAGTGCTTGGCCACTGCGCTTCGCTAATTTTGACACCAACTTTGTGCTCCTTCATGGTTTCCTTGAAATACTTTCTTGCCCCAACCTGCAACGCCGGGTACTGCGAACAGGATTTTTTGTACACAGTGCTTTGGGCCTTTTCTTTAGGATGACGCTCTTCCGGGCGAGCCAGGAGGCGTCCGGTGGTGGTAATTGACTTGATTATTGTTCGCACCCCTTCCTTTCCGAGAATACGAGCCGATCGGTTGTGCTGGCACCTTTTACGCATGGTCTGCATCGCGTCTTTGACGCGGGCGTATGCTTGTGCTAGGCGTAGAATTTTTTGCTTGTGTCTTTTTTGGTTTCAGGCGATACGTGGAATGAGCAAACTGTAGTATCCTTTTCTTCGGAGGTCAGTAAAAAAAAAATAGTCGCCGTATTCGCTTTTACAACGACACGGAATCTGCACTCAACGCAGCGCCGGATCCGCATCGGCAGCTTCTCCAGTCCTAAAAGTGACGTCACGACCTCTCTTGACCAATCACGGGCGGCGGCGCGCCGCGCGGCGTGCCCCGCGGCACAGGCCGCATATTTCGGCTAAAAAAGGCAATTCGCGCTTGTTTTTGCCTTATTTGGATGCGATATTCCAGTATACAGCATGAAAAACTATAGGATGCCGCTGCCAGCCCGATTTTCAAAAAAGTGTTTCAGTCTCCCTGTAAGGAACGTCACTCTACAGTTAGACGTGTGCCTCGCGTCTTAAGCGCCGCGAAATTGCCCCTATTCTCCCTGCCGGTTTGGCGGTCTTTGGCGCGGCCCTGTCGCCCCGGTAGACGCGGTCGCTGTTCGGACTTAGCCGATCGGGAGCCTTCGTCCCGGTAGACGCTTACACGTTTGCGTGCGAGCAATCACGATGCGCTCAACGCAAACGCCCTCATGTCGAGCTTACTGCGGCCATACGCTCGATCGCGAACAAACCACTGCACAGCGAAGCTTGAAAAAAAAAAAGGAAAACTCAGCAGCTATTGAAAGCACGTCATTTACATCGCAAAATCTGGTCAATGTCGTTGCGTTAAAATTCGCCCGGCAAATTTTGTGTAACCA
Organism: Amblyomma mixtum; assembly: GCF_055824585.1. Lineage (NCBI taxonomy): Eukaryota > Metazoa > Arthropoda > Arachnida > Ixodida > Ixodidae > Amblyomma > Amblyomma mixtum. The sequence continues at coordinate 136,315,323 of NC_143016.1, read as the reverse complement.
AACCTTCCTCCTGCCCGTGTCGGTTTTCGATGATGGGATCGCGAAGAATCGCTTTCCACCGTCGTGACGGTTCTTGCACCCGAAGGCGCAGCTGCTCGTCATGCCGCACAGATAGACGGCTTGAAGTTAGGTGACTGACACACGTTCCGAGCAAAACAAAAGCCGCTGTTCTTCACAGCAAGCAAAAACGCAGTGTCCGCAACGACGCCTGCCGAACCTACGGTGCGCGGTTGGAGCGGACAATATGGCGTCCTCGGCGGCGAAAAGCGCAGGTTTAAAGGGCTTTTGCGCGCGAAACCATCGACCAATGGGAAGAGGCGACGGGCGCAGGAGAGGGAGAGGCGGCGCTCTGCAAAGGTTGTCGCTACTTAAAAAATTTCCAGGGGTTTTAGTTTAAGCTTCATCGAAGCGCGCCCGTTCGACTCCCGGGGAAACACCACTCGGCCAGCATCGCACCAACGAGGCAACGGTCGCCAGTCTGCGGGACGGCATCGTCGTGGAACTCTGGTCGTCGGACTGCCGCAGTGCCCGGTGATCAAATTGTGTATTGTTTGTTTACCTCTCTCTCTTGTGTTAGCACACTTTAGGTGCAATATTGCCTGTGCATTGTATTCTCTCTCGAGTTTAACTTTGCACGAGTTGCATTGTTTTATTAATCACTTTGTATGTGTTTGTACTAATGATTGTGAAATCCTCTGTATCGTCTCATTGCTGTATAAACTTTGTTTTGTTTTGTAAACCTTTGGCTCCGACCCATTCTCTGGCTTGCGACCGGCGAAAGCTGGGCACCAAACGCCCAAAAACCTCTTGTCACTTGGTAGCTGGTCTCTGCTGAGTTTGCCACGCTGAGTCGAGGGCATCTCCTTTGAGTCCGAGACCGCTACCCCCACACGCTCTAAGGGTGTCTGGGACCTTCCCGCGTAAAAGTGCGCGAAGTGAAGGTGACAATAAACCGAGAATGTTATCCTTCCGTGTCTTGAAAATATTGTGTGCACGTTAGACGTTAGTTTCATATATCGTGAACTGAACCTCTTCCTCCCGGAAATTTCGAAAATCCTGGATGACATACGTCAAAGGTCCATTCGCATAGAAGCAGCCCAGTTTACGATGTCGGACGACTTATCTGAGTTGAAGCGAGACCAACAGGCGGCAACACGCGATATTGCCGATATCAGAAAGCGTCTCGAGGCTGTAGAAAACGTAGCGACTGGTTTTGAAAACTTGCAACGGGATCTTTGCGATACACGTAAAGCACTTGAACTTGTGCAAAAGGAAACGCATGCTTTGCGTGCTCGTTTAGATGATAGCGAGGACCGCTCACGGCATGACAACCTTATCTTTTATGGATTTGATGATACCTCTACCGAGGCTAACGAGCAATGTGAAGAAAAAGTTCTTAACCTTATTGCCGAAACATTGGAACTCTCTTTAACGAGTGAGTGCATTGCTCGTGCGCACAGAATCGGTAGATTCGACGAGAAGAGAGAGAGAGAAAAAACTTTATTTACACAGGAATTCGGGGCACGCCCCAGGGTCCCCGCACGACCCCACTGCACTCAAGTGTTTATGTTCCTACGGTCCATAACACTGGCAGCACGGCCGGTGGCGATGGTCTGCACGGCCGGGTCCTCCGGGCGCAGCAGGGTCTCCCAGTCCTCCCAGGTCTTGAGCTTCTCTAGGTCCCGCGGGGGAGGGTCCGCCGGGCAGAGGGAAAGGATGTGGAGGGAAGAAGCGAAGGGTTCTGGGCATAGGGCGCATGCGGAGGTGGGAAAGGATGGATGATAGTGGGCTAGGTTAAGGGGTGAGGGGAGAGTGTGTGTCTGTAGTCTGCGCCAGTGTTGCGTGTTTGTTATCTAGGGAGGGGTGGGGCGGGGGGTAGAGCTGGCGTGAGGCTCTGTATGCCTGGGTCAGCTCACTGAATGTGTGCATGCGCTCCTTCGTAAATCCCCGATCCGAGGCCACCTGAGCCCGGTTTAAGGAACCTCGGGCTAAAAGGTTGGCAGCCTCGTTTCCGGGATTCCCGGAGTGCGCAGGCACCCATATCAGCTCCACATGGCGGGGCGGGGGTGCATCGGGCGAGTCCAGTATTCCAAAAGCAGGGACATGAACTCGGCCTCGAGCAAAATTTAAAATCGCTGTTTTGGAGTCACTTAATATATACCGGGCTTCCGTGCGAGTGATAGCTAGTGCAATGGCGGCTTTCTCTGCAGCCTCTGGGGACGTGTCTGGAGGGAGAGGTAGTGTGAGGAGGGCGGATAAAGAGGAGTCCACCACAGCTGCTGTCCCTTCATCACCCGTGCAGGCAGCGTCCACCCATACGTCGTCCGGCTCGGGGCCGTACGCTCGATGGAGTGCCTTCGCACGGGCTCCGCGGCGCTGCTCATGGTGGGACGGGTGCATATTCCTCGGGAGCGGCCTAATGAGAAGCTCCTGGTGAAGGGGTCGTGGGATGGCGAGGAGGGTTGGGTCGTTGGCCGGTATTCTGATGCCGAGGGAGTCCAGGATATACCGACCTGTGGAAGTTTGTGTGAGCCTGATGTATTGGACCTGTCGGTGGGCCTCCACCAGTTCCCCGATCGTGTTGTGGAGGCCCAGGCCTAGTAATCTTTCTGTGGGTGTGTTGAGGGGAAGATGAAGTGCTACTTTGAATGCCTTGCGAATCAAAGCATCCAATCCAAAACGTTTATGTCATGTTTGGATAGTTGTAAGTATGGGGTAGTGTACAGCACACGGCTGAGGACGAAGGCATGAATGAGGCGACATAGGTCGCGCTCCTTCATGCCTCTATGACGTCCCGAAACCCTGCGGATGAGGTGCGATATCGCGCCTACAACTTGCTTGAGTTTCTTGAGGGTAGTGGTGTTTTTGCCATCGTTCTGGATGTGCAGGCCAATACACGGAGGGTGCCAACCTCAGGTACCGGGTCACCATTCAGTTCAATGACAATGGGGGAGCGGGGACAGCGGTGGTTCTTAGGACGGATGAGGAGCAGTTCGGACTTCTCTGGGGAGCAAGACAGTCCGATGGTCCGTGCGTAATTTTGGGTGAGGGTGGCTGCTTCCTGTAAGGTGCTCTCTATGTCGCCGTCACTGCCGTGAGTGGTCCACAAGGTGATATCGTCGGCATAAAGAGTGTGCTTCAGGTGGGGAATAGTTGCCAATTTTCGGGCGAGGGGGATGAGGGTAATGTTAAAGAGAAAGGGGGAAAGGACGGACCCTTGAGGGGTGCCGATACTCTGAAGCGTGTAGGAGGGAGAAGACAGAGGGCCGAAGCGTATCTCAGCCGTGCGGTCAGTGAGCAATTCTTGAATGTAGGCATACGTGCGCGCACCCACATTCAATGGGGATAGAGCAGTCATGATCGCCTGATGTTCAATGCGATCAAAAGCTTTGGAGAGATCCAAAGCTGAGACTGCCTTGGTGTGACCTGGAAGAAGCGGATCGAAAATGTCGTGTTTGAGTTGCAGGATGGCGTCCTGTGCGGAAAGATGGGGGCGAAATCCCACCATGGTATGCGGGTAAAGATTGTTGTCCGCCATTTGAGTTGTGAGTCTCGCTAACACAACATGCTCGAGGAGCTTCCCGAGGCATGAGGTTAGCGAAATCGGGCGAAGGTTTTGAAGTGTAAGTGGTTTGTTGGGTTTAGGTATGAATATTACCTTCGCGTGGCGCCAGGACTGAGGGAGGTTACCCTCCCTCCAGCACTGGTTGAAGTATTTCGTAATGTGGGTAATGGATTGGTCATGCAGTTTACGGAGCATCGAGTTTGTGATCTGGTCTGCACCAGGTGCGGTGTTGGCGCGGAGAATCAGGAGGGCCACTCTGACTTCCGTCTCCGTGATGCCGGTGTCGAGGGTGGGATTTGCTTGTCCTGTGTAGTGCGGTAGAGGTATGGGGCCGCCGGGGAGATGTGTACGTGGTTTGAAGTGTGTCTAGAAGGGTGTCGGGATCGTCAATGTGTTCATGTGTGAGGCGTGTCACGTGGTGCTGTGTTGCTGATTTGGTGCGTGTGGGGTCAATGAGGTGTCGGAGGAGTTGCCATGCACGTTTGCTGGACAGGTTTCCGGCCATGCCGTCACATATCTGTCCCCAGTTGGATCGGCAGAGCTACTCAGAGTGCTGTTGGATTTGTGTCTGCAGCGCGGCCAGCCGCTTTTTAAGCGTTCTGTTGAGTTTGTTGCCTTTCCAGCGTACCAGGATGCTGTGATAAGCCTCCCAGAGGTGGGCTAGGCGTGTGTCAAGGGTAGGTGTTTCGGTTGTAGTTTCAATGTGTCGCGTGTTGTGGTGAACGTCATGCTTGAGTGACTGCACCCATGCGTCGATGTCTGCGATGGGAGTGTCTGGGAGGGCGGTGCGTGCAGTGCGAAATGCATCCCAGTTAATGAGTTTGTGTATGGTATTTGCGGGACGGGGTGGTTTGTACGGGACAGTGATTTGTATAATGTAATAATCACTGCCCAGTGTATGTTGTGTTCTGTTCCAGGTAACGCCGCGGATACAGCGGCTCAGCGTCAGGTCCGGACTGGTGTCCATGCTGACACTGTTGCCGATCCGTGTAGGCGTCTGAAACGTGTTGTGCACAGTGAGTTGGAGGTTCTGCAGGAGCAGCCAGAGCCTGCGACCTCGATGTGTCGTGGTTTTGTATCCCCAGTCAGTATGCTGACTGTGGATACAAAACCACGACACATCGAGGTCGCAGGCTCTGGCTGCTCCAGGCCCGTGATAGTAAAATTCGCCGCGCATAAAACCAAGGTGCAGGTGCACTCAAAGCGATCGATGCTGAAGGAAAAGGAAGTATCTATGAGTGAAGATTTTACTGCGGTGCCACGTAAGGCGAGAAAGCGGCTAATTGACTATGGGAAAGAGTTTGGTTTAAAAGTCAATTTAAGGCACAACAAACTAATTACCAATGGCAAATGCTATGGATATAATGCGGAAACTGGCCTAGTGTTTGAAATTGGACCTGCTATAAACAGCGAACGCATTGAGTCTCCGCGCTCCCTTCGCTCTGGTCGAACTCTAGCTGGTAGTGGAACGTAGGGGCCCGCCAGGGGAGGTGGTACTGCCATTGAGAACATTGGTCTGAGTGTGGTTTTTACTAATATACGAAGTCTTTTGCCCAAAAGAGATGACTTGAGTGCATTGATAAATGATTGTACCGCTGATATTATTGTCTTAACAGAAACATGGCTGTCTGATAACGTGTCCAACAGTGAACTATTTTTTTGTGAAAAAAATTACAACATATTTCGATGTGACAGATATGAAAGGCAAGATGGTGGTGTTTTACTTGCTGTCAACGACCGAATTGAATGCTTTCGTGTTGCCGTAGTGACTAGTTTAGAAATTGTGTGGTGCTGTATAACTTTCAGTTTTAAAAAAATTGTTATTGGTGTGTGCTATCGACCACCGTCAAGCCCCCTTAGTTGCTGTGAAGATTTGCACGACTGTCTCAATACAATTTCTGTGCGCTTTCCTGGTGTGAGAATTTTTCTTTTAGGAGACTTCAACTTCCCAGACATTGAGTGGAATCATGATAGTCAAGTCATTCTTTCTGCGTGTTCCAATTCTAACCACTTCCTTCACATATGTTCCGATTTCGGATTATCGCAACTTATTGAGCTCCCCACACGTGTCACTGCCACTGCCTCATCCCTCCTTGATCTCATCCTCACATCATATCCAGACATCGTGTCTTCTATCATTCATTTGCCTGGGTTAAGCGATCACATGATAATCAACTTCAACCTCTCTATACCCCTATCACGCTCCCGTAAGCAGTTCAAATACATCAGAGATTACAGCAAGGCTGACTTCTAGGCTATTAATAACAATGTCTTTATTTTTAGATGAATTTTTGAGTGCTTATCTCGACCGTAGCGTACATCGTAACTGGGAGATCTTCAAATCTAGAGTTTCTGACCTCGTAAATAAATACATACCCATCAAAAAGGTATATAGCAACAGCGCTGCACCCTGGTACAACAGGTATCTTAATAGGCTTTCCAATAAGAAAAAAAGACTTTTCAGGACAGCTCGCTTCACACACTCTGCTGTCAGGTGGTCCGCGTATAAAGCCGCTGCAGTCGCTTATTCAAAGGCATTAAATCAACCAAATTTACCTTCTTTAATCGGACTCTTCCAGCTATGCTAAGCAATGACCCGAAGCAGTTTTGGAACACAGTGAAAGGCAAACGAAATACCACCATCCAACTATTTACCCCGGATGGGGTTCAAGTTCCTGACCAACTGTGCGCATCGCTTCTCAATAGCACTTTTATCAAAGCCTTCTCTAGCCCCACCGGCACTTCCGTCCTACCTTCGCTCATAGAATATCACTTTTTACCAATGCATCCCATCGTCATCTCCTCAGAAGAAATTCGTGGCATTATTAAACAACTTAAAATGTCATCCTCTTGTGGTATCGATGACGTCAGTACTAAATTCTTGAAAAATACCGTAGAATATTCTTCCATTATACTACATTGTATCTTTTCGCAGTCTTTAAACCATCACACCCTTCCTAATGACTAGCTCACCGGCAAACTAATCCCAGTGCACAAATCAGGGGAAACGCAAGATCCACGTAATTATCGTCCCATCTCAATTCCGTTCCATGTAAAGTTCTAGAGCATATCACATTTAGTCATCTTGTTAATTTCCTAGAATATAACCAGTTCTTTACTCCGAAACAGCATGGTTTTCGCAAATTCTTCTCGTGTGAAACGCAGTTAATGGTTTTCACTAACGACTTGCATGTTTATTTAGACTCTATACTCATTACTGATTGCTTATTCTTAGATTTTTCAAAAGCCTTCGATAAAGTCAGTCAATCTCTTTTACTTTTAAAGCTGAACCAACTTAACATTGACCCTAATGTACTCAATTGGATTCGTGCCTTTCTTAGTAACCGTACTCAGTTCGTCTTCGCCAATAACCACGAGTCATCACCAGTGCCAGTACATTCAGGTGTGCCCCAGGGGCCCGTTATTATTTCTAATATACATCAATGACTTACCTTTAAAGATTTCATCGAACATGTGCTTGTTTGCTGACGACTGCGTAATTTACAGAGTAATTAATAACACTGATGATATTCTTCAGCTACAGAGAGACTTAAACAAAACTTATGACTGGTGTCAATCATGGAAAATGAAATTAAACATATCTAAATGCAAATGCATGCGCGTAATCCGTAACCAGCAAACAAGCCCAGATTATTTTATTAACGACACTCAGCTGAATCCAGTCTCCTCTTACAAGTATCTTGGCGTTAATGTTTGTTCTAACCTTTCTTGGAAAGCTTATATCAGGTTCATTACTTCAAAGGCTAACCGCATGCTAGGGTACGTCCGCAGGAATTTTTCATCCTCTCCACCTTCATTGAAAATGCTACTATACACTACACTCATTCGTCCGCAACTAGAGTACGCATGTTCAATTTGGGATCCTGACACCATCACATTAACAAATGAACTCGAGGCCAAGCAGAATCGAAGCGTCCGTTTCATCGTTGGAAACTACCATCGCACTGCCAGTGTAACAAAATTGATATAATCTTAAACTCCCCTTACTCTCCACTCGCCGTAAGCTTTCACGCTTTTGCCTCTCCCATAAAATTTACTATCAGAATCCTTGCCTGAAAGCCATCTGTGTAAAGGCACCATCTTTAATCTCGCCTCACATAGACCACAATCAAAAAGTAGCTGTTCCACACTGGCGCACAGTGACCTGCTCTAATTCCTTCCTCCCTAAAACACGTCGTGATTGGAATAATCTTTCACCCACAGCCACCTGTGCTAGCGACACTGCGCGTTTTAAAAGCAAATTACTCGCACTGTTAGAATCAGACCAATTGTGATATGTTGTTCACCCATATATAGACTATATAAGGTTTCTTTTTTGTAATCCTTTTATTTTTTTTACTCCTGTACTTTTGTTCTCAATGTTTTCGTCCTCTGTCTCTAGCATCTTTCAATATTGTTCATATATATAGCCCTGTTTTTGATATATGTATTGTATTTTTGCTTTTTTTTCACTGTCCCACCCCCTCTGTAATGCGAAAGCCCTGAGGGTAAAATAAATGAAATGAAATCAGAAGTACCTAGAACCTACATAACAGTGAGAAGAATATCAGTACGCTTTTATAATAAATGCAGAGTAAGCCATGACACGAAGGTCAGCGCAATTCTGTCGCAATGTGGGGCCCGTTTTCTCCGATGTGTTAAAAGTTTTATTCACTCAGCATGTCTTTTCTGAAGGTATTCAAGAGGGGCCGCATTGTCCTTATTCCTAAAAAGTATCCTTTGTCAACAAGTCCAAACAATGGGGCGCTATCACCCCACTAAGTTCAGATTACAAACTATTAGCACAATTTTTTGTCGTCTTCGGGCTCTCCTCCTGTCCCTCATTTCCTGCCACCAGGTTTTCTCCAACCCAGGTCTTGAAGTTCATCGTTTGTTTTCTGTAACACCAGATATCCTAGAGTATACTATCCGGCGGTGCGCTTAGGCTCCCTGGACCAAGGGAAGGCGTTTGTCTTTTGTAGCGATAGCTACACTACGCAACCCAGTCGAGAATATTTCCGTGAGCGTGGGAGGCAGATAGTGCGCATGCGCGAAGCCAGAGAGGAGCAGAAGATGCGCGGCGCATGACGTCAGAGTTCGTCGCCGCTCGAGGAGCGGCGCCGGCCCGCTGCGCCCGACGGCGCCGCGCGTGAATGCGGATGCGTGGCAACCAGAGTAGGGCAGCAGGTGCGCGGCGCATGACGTCAGAGCTCGGCCTCCGCCGCGGCCGCGTGAGAGGTCGTGTGGATAAACTGCGGATGGGCTGATGTGTGTATGAAAGCTGAGGTGATAAGACTCGATGTATCACAATCGCTTTGAATGTGTGACGAAAAGGAGACTTCAGCCGCCGCTATGCGGCTGTATCGTCAGGAGGAGATCAGTTGTTCCGACCCAGAAGCCGTCACCTGGCACTCGGCCGCACTGCAAAGAAATAATGAGCATCAGAAGGCTAAACCAGCGGTGGAGACGCCTGAGCAAAGAGAAGAACGTGTTGCCAAACGGAGACGCCAAGGTAGCTCTCGTTACGTATATCCTGCCATAGCTGAGCTAAGCCACTGCCATTTTTTTCCAGCACGAGAATATTTACGGTACGCTGGATGCTTTCGACTTCCTTTTCATGCTTCGCATTAAAGAGATGTACTACAAGGAGATTTCGAGCACCCTTGTTGCTAGGTTACCGGTTACCGGGTTACATTTGACGTCAGCCGCGGCGTCCGTCAAGGTTGTCCGCCTTCTCTCCTTTTGTTTGTCTTAGCAGTACAGGCTTTCCTCTTGTCAGTTAATCACCACTCATTTATTGGTCTAGCTTTGCCAGGCAGGGAGGCGCTACGCGTTATCGCTGAAACAGATGACATCACTTTCTATTTCGCTCATGGACGTAGCCTCCTTGAAGCTTGAATGATTTAAGCATGTAATGCTTTTAGCTCCCGTTGTCAGCAGTGTGGTGACGTCACGGCGAGACGGAGAGCCAACATCCGGGCACTGAATTCCACTAATCCGGGCACAGAAACGAGAGCATCCGGGCACCGTACGAGATTTAACGAGACTCTCTAAGAGAGAGGGCCGCTTAGAGCAAGAGGGGAGCTCCAGGGCGAGAAGCGCTTTGGGCGGAAAAACTGCTTCCGCGCCGCCCCCAAGGATGGCGCTGCGGTCCCGCACTCACGCATGTAACAGACCGGTATGTAACAGTATCCCTCTTTGTTTGGGGCTGCTCTTAAATACTAGAAGAGTCTTTCTGTTGGACATTGAGTTTTCCTATCTTATTATTACTTTTGGAGCGAAAGCTCCACTTCTCGCGTACAGACCTTGAAGGACAAGTTGCGGCGCAGATATGACCATGAAGCGGTGTCAATAGAGGAAAATTGTGGAGTACGTGGCAGTCGAACCCTGGCCTCCGCCATGTCAAACGGGAAGCTTCCACTCCGCCGCTATTGTTCGATTCTTGGAAGTGAATGAAGGCATGTGAAGTGAATGCACATGTGTGTAAGAAACGTATCTTCAAGATATGTACTGAAGCGTGCATGACATGAAAATTACTTAATTATGAGCATGAAAAAAAGGTAGATATCAGGTGTGGCGTAGTCTTGGTAAAAAAAATCTCTGCCTCCCCCGTAACCGAGAGTAGAGTAAGCATGAAATGTTTGCGGGCTTAACACATTGGTTGTAGATCGTACTAGTCAAATTTTGAAATGGGTTTAGTGTTCAGCACACCACACCAGACCACACTCTTCTTGTCGCGTTGAAGTGATCGCCTGCAATAGTGCAGGTTTAGGTAGGCAGCCGCGAACCATGGCGGCCTTTTCGCTTTCGGGAGCGACCGCATAATCATGGCTTTGTCGGCAGGGGCGAGCAGTCTTCTGCTTTGGAGTATCACTCGCAAAGCGATCACTTTCCGCAAGAGGCTTCCTACCTATCGGCTTAAGCAGCTATGACGGTGGCGGCATTGAAATGCAGGACGATGCAGAAGCGTACGCGGACACGACGAGACGCATGCCTGACAAGAATGTATATGCAGCGCATTCGAATACTCCGCGAGCGTGTATACATCGTTTACAGCGCGCAGTTCTTCCGTTTGAGACCAGATGGCGCCACGGGTGCGCTCGGAACACGGCGTCATTACTTGCCTCGTAAGTCGCCGGCGTGTATGCCTCGACGCAGCAGTGTAAATGTGGAAAGAGAAAATACATGCTCTGTTGTGGATTGCAAGAAGTGCGACAAACAGTTAAAGGGGCGGGATGCGATCGTTTGCGAGCTTCACGGAACCGAACTGCACAAGGACGTACTGGCCCTGTTCGCGCCCGTTGGACATCCACCCTTTCCGAACGGGCGAACGCAACACACACGTTCGCCAGCGCTAGACAGCGAATATAGAAGGAAAGGTCTCGATCTTGGAAAATCTGCGAGGGTAAGTGCGCAACATAGCCGCATGGACAAGCTGTCCCGCCACCGAAACGTCACAAAAAAAAAATGACTTACGCTCCTATACTGCTAGTGCATATTGTGCAGTGCATAGCCGTGCCAGCGGACAACGCTTAATTACGGTCAGTTCGTGTATTACACACCGTCTTGGTGCTGCTGTTGAACTTCGCTCCAAGTAGCGCGGTTTTTGTGGACCACAATCGGAATAAAACTTTTGCGTTACGGCTGCTCTGCTCTGCGGTTGTCACTTCATGGCGGTCCATGCGAGACAGTCACTAGAGGTTACTCTTGCTGATTACTTACTACCAGCAAGACCTCGAGCATTTTCATGTCTGCAAATCGAGCATGGAGCGTACCACAGTTTTACACTATGTGAGGCTGACATAATTGTGAACTTCGTGTAGTGCACGCTCGGCCATGCGCGCAGTATAACAATTATATCGCGGAATCCTTGTAAACAATTGCACGCAAACTTGTGAAGGCTGCTTGATGCATGGTACTGCTTACAGGATTGGGTAACATCTTTTTGTTTATTTATTTTTGTCGCCTTCCTTTGTTTACCAAACCAACAGAAAATATTTTAGGCTTCCTAAGCACCTTTATCAAGTTCTAAACAAATGAGTACGATGTGCATGTGAGCTTTTATAGCATTCTCCGCATGCATGTACACAATACGACAACGACCTGCGCAGCCGCAGGGTCATTACACCTTGCTCTTTTCGATAACAACAAAAAAATATTAAGCAAAGCCTTCAGCGGCATTCAGGCGATCCACCCGTTGCCTCGAACAGGCGCAGATCTCAGCGCCTCTTCGCGACATGAAGCCCGATCACGTTTTCACGCCGAAAATGAACAAATTAGGGTTTTCCATGTCCTTCGAAGCTTCGGACCAACCACAGTGTCGTCTTCCCACTACTTTACAACCGTATCAGCCGAAACACAGCCTGTCGGAACCGAAACATCAGACGCAGCAGCCGTCGCGACGAGGAGCGCGCCGAGCGGTCAGGAGGCGAGTAATGGCGGTGTGATTACGTGATCAAAGATGGCAGCCCCCATGATACGCCGCTGTAAAGAGTCTATACATCTGCCTGAAGCTGAAGGCCCAGCGGCCGGTCTGTTACATGCGTGAGTGTGGGACCGCAGCGCCATCCTTGGGGACGGCGCGGAAGCAGTTTTCCCGCGCAAAGCCCTCCCGCTTTGGAGCTCCCCTCTTGTTCTAAGCGGCCCTCTCTCAGAGAGTCTCGTTTAATCTCGTTCGGTTCCCGGATGCTCTCGTTTCAGTGCCCGGATGAGTGGAATTCGGTGCCCGGATGTTGGCTCTCGGTCTCGGCGTGACGTCACCACACTGCTGACAACGGAAGCTAAAAACATTTCATGCTTAATAGGGATATTCCAATTCAGCGAGCAGCGAAATGCGTTTCCAGTGCATTTCCTTCGTTCATGGCATCCAGCCGTAGCGCCGTCATGCGGCAACCAATGAAACCCCAACACGCAATGTACGGCGATGGTCCAGCAGATGGCGCGCGTCTAGTAAACGCACAAATATCTTAGAAACGTGTCTTCGAGTTATGTACTGAGGCTCATAATAATTTAATTATGAGCACATAAATTACAAATGCTCCAATTAGGCGAGTAGCGAAGCTGTCCGGAACACACTCAATGTTAAGGACGCGAAGCCGTGCCTAGTTGCCCGATAAACCACACCTTTCGCTATCTAACCAGGTGCAACAGTAGTTAAAGAACAGCAATTTTTTTTGTAGGGTCTCCCCAGAATCGTAACCCATCTGCGATACCTTTGCAGGGGTGCGCGCAGACGTGCATTGTAGGCGTGACCTACGACTTTTCTAGAATATTATATGGGATGGTGCGTGGTCGTCGGTCGTTGAGGGCATTGCAGCTCGTGTGCGAAGAGCACAGACCTGCCTTTAGTTGAGAGGCGCTACCTGGATCTGTCCATCGTGCTAGATGCCCTCTGGTACCTTTGCCTCATTGTTAAACCACCCCGCCGTGTCATAAGGCGGGTGCAAGCTGCAGTTTCTTCTTTCCTTGTTTTAGTTAGGCGGAACCGACCTTGTGGCTGGCGCTGTTCTTGGACAACCAAGGCACAGGGGAGGTTTTGCCTTCTCAAATTTGTCCATCACATCCTCGCTGTTAGCTTTGAAGGGTATTTGAACCCCACGGCCAATCAAGGACCTCAATCAGAGCAGCCTACCACTTTATATGCCACAGCAGTGGCCTTTTTTGTAAGAGCAGTAGCACCTCATGTCAACATCTTCGCAGACCGTGTCGCGGACATTATGGGCTCGCTATTGCTGCCTTTTGTGCCGGCGGACCGGCGCTCGCCGATGCGCCCCGTTCAATGGGCGCGCTTAGCATCGACACCCCTCCCAGACCATCTACGCGACTTTGTGAGGAAACTTGGTAGGACAGTGCTGCTGACTTGTCATCCGTTGGAGCGGTGGGATGTGTTGCGCTGAAGTGCTCGTCCGAATTGCCCGCTCCCGGAATCTAATCGCCACGCGACGATCACCTGCGTTATAGCGCGTGTCTTTTCGCGAGCGGTTCATGCAGAATTTCGTGGGCAGGGCATTTCGTGCTTCGTCTCCCGCGGCATCTTCCCCAACGGCAGTTTTACTCGCCTGTTAATTGCTGTAGCTATTTCTAGTTTATGGCGCAGCCGATGAGCCGCGGTCGCCGCGGTCGCGGTTGCTTTCGACGCCGTGCTGTGTGGCCAATACGGGTGTCTTCGAAGAGAGCTGATAAGTTTCTTGTCGTAGGATCTGGTTTACTTGGGGGAAGAGGAGTTTCTCCGGCAGTGGTCCTGCCTATTCATTTCTGTTAACAACGATCGTGTTGTTTTTCTTTTAGGGCAAACTGGCGCTACATCCCCCTCCCTATCTTTTTTTATCAGTTAAGTCACGGCCGTTTGGCTGTTCTGTCAACGGGTATGCTATTGCCTTTGTTTTAGATCGCCCACGAGCAATTCCTGTTACTTACTGAGAGGTGCTCATAGTACCTCTTTAATTGGCTCGATTTATATGCCTAGCATCATGTCTACTTGTTAATGTCAACGTATCCAGTAACCTCGGCATGTGTACATATATAACTAAAATTTTCTTTATACACAGTTTACATGGGCACCTTCGTTTTTCTAGGCTTTGGTAGCCACTGGGTGCAAACGAGTTCGCTTCTCACCGGTCGTCGCATTATGGTCACGTGGCCTGGGGGCCACTATAGTCCGTTTCATACATAAAGTGCAACGCCGTCGTGGCTGGCGCGTTATAAAGCTTATAAATTAATACGGCAATAGGCCGCGGTATAAAGCTCAGTCTACGTCTCTATCGACGCTGCCAGGCATTGTACGCAGCAAAGGCTTCGTAGCGAGCAACATGTTACGCTCACTCGCCTATGCATTAGCGTAGTACGCTTGAAACAGCGCAATGAAAAAAACCAACACAGATTTAGTTGCGCATGTAATTTTAACCCGAAACCTTTGTGGTGTGCATAGGCCGCCGGCCGGCTCATTCGAGAACAAGGTATGCGTTTTTGTTAACAGCACTGAATATATTAACGAGTGTGGAAGCTATGGGATCATATAAAGAAGCGTTCATTACACGAAATATTTACTTGGGGCTATTCCTTAATACGAACGACATAATTATATTCGATTCATGTAGAGAGGTCTGCTAAATTGTGCCACTCGCGCACGGCCACATTGGCACGTTTAGAACAGCGATTATTGATGTGTACGAAAAGCCGCGCAAGCACTTTTACCTCGTTTGATTGCATGATGTGCCATAAGCTGGTTAATGAGGTTTGTTGTGATCGCGAATGATGTTTGCAGGAAAGTAGCAACGAGCGGTAATTGACCGAGTTGTTGTGTTCTTTGGTCTTCATTTTTGTCATCGCATAGCAATGGCGGGCAAAGGATACCTTAAAGCACGCGGCAACAATTGCGAGCACGCCAAGCTGCGTCCAATACACGTAGTTTACTGGCGAATGATATTTTGCGATCTGAGCCGCTGCGTCTTTCAAGCACCTGTGTTGCTCAGCAACCGATTCGTTAAGTGGGTAAACTTACAAAATATCGGGTGAAACACAGTAACAAGATACTAGGGATTAAGTCATTAAGTTCAGCGCTAGCTGGCAACTTACTGCACGGCAGTTGTGCGAACAGACGAAAAGCGCTAGTCTGCTCGGCGGAGAAAAAAGCAGTGCTTCCTCTCACTACTGTTCCGAAGTGAGATCAAGCTGGCTATTACAGTATGTCAAAAATCGGCGGCGTTATTCAATGTCTAGAGTAGAAATCAACCGCAACAGCTCTTCCTATTTACCACCAATGACATGCTACTTTCCGGAACACGCCGTATGTGACCACCGCGAGCCCCTGTACTTCGAGCGGAATTGCTGAGCTCAATGCATGAACTACTCTTGTCAGTCGAAGCAACGGAAAACGCGCCTACAAGCCTTCAGAAATCAGCGCTGAAGACCTCCCTGTGACGCCCGATCCCTGGCCTCTTGCCTAACGCGAGCCCGCTGGGGACTGCAGCGACACCTTGTTTGTTAGAAAACATGCAGGAGGTCTACACTCCACCGAATCCACCCCACAAGTTATTTGCAGTACTGTGAAGACTGGAGTCATGTGAGCAAATCAGAACGACGTGCGCTACACAACGTGTTCCTACGTTCCCCTCAAATCGCGGCTGGTGGTTCCATCACTGGGAAAGAAAGAGCACCAGTGACCAGCTGCTGCTGGTAGGAGGCTCGTCCGCCGCGCCGGGCGCCTTGTGCATGACTATAGCATAGGTTCTAGAAATAACAGAGCAGAGTTAAGTAAGGGTTAGCAGAACGATATAATTTACGAATCATATCCTGCATTTGTTTTTTCTTAATTGGGAGAAACGAGTGTTTATGTGGAAGAGACAAATGACGAAACTAATAATGAGATGAAATTCTTATTCCTCGCGCTTCCTGGCATCGTGCAGGATGCAGAGATGGTCGGCGAGGTGAGATGCAGTAACAGTGGTCAGACCTGGAATTAGCTTAGACATGCACATGGAAGGGAATATACTAGTAAACAAGAACATCAAAAAGTTGCCGGTTAGAGGGAAAATAGAGAAATTTAGGAACTCGCTGTAGAACTCTTGTGGCGCTTTAACTAATCAGGATGACCTTAGTACCGAGGGAATGAATGAGAATCTAAAAAAATATCATTGCTTATTGTGCAATACAAACTGTTGGGTGACTTCTTAAGCACATTCTTAGAAAAAGAGAATGCAACAATATTTAGGTTGCGTGCTGTGGTGTCTGCAATGAGTGCCTTATGTTCGTTGACACTCCTGTTGCAACCGGTTCCGTTGCCCTTATGTGGTATGTGTGAGTCATCATTTTATAGAATGTTACATTACGTTATATGGGATTATCAAATGGGATTGTACGAATTCTAGCCACTAATTCACCTTATTCCATTTTTGTGGTGGGCCTACCTCGAAGCATTGTGGGCTCCTTTGAAATTTTATTTTGTAGGGCCCACTTCCAAACTTTTAGGGCCCTGAAATTTTCAAATTAGCTGTGACCTATGAATGGTCCACTAGTGGTAACGTGGTGTTGATGACGTCATGACCATCTCAATTGCTTTCATACATCTCTAAGGGTCATCATGCCTCTATTGGCACAGTGGTGCTGCCATTAAATGTTGCGCCCCTACCCTAGCAGGGGCTGTTTCAAACTCAGCCACCGGTAGCGGGCAAATACGGGCTGGTTGGTACATTTTTGAAGAATTGGAAAAAACAGCGCGACAGAAGACGAGACAAGACAAGGACAAACACCAGCGCTGACTAACAACCAAATGGTTTATTGCTACAGGTGGGAAAGCATATAAATGAAATGGCAAAACTAAAACACAAGAAAAGCATGAGAAAAAATACCGAACAACCACACAACCTGACTGAAGAAAGGCACCTCATTGATTAAGATGCGCAAGTTCCTTAGGTAGTCGATTTTTCGATGGGCTGCTTATACAGGTGTTACCTAGCTTTTGAGTATGGGAAGCCACCGAAATGAGCCTCGTGGTCTCATCTTTATAACAGGCGATGATAGTCGTCCGATTGAAATGAGCTTCGCAATCTTTACACTCTACACAATGCAAAGCCAGGTGGTTTCTGCGAGACGCAAAAGATATAGAGAACAAGTCTCGTAGAAACCATCTTGCTTTGCATTGTGCAGAGTGTAAGGATTGCGAAGCGCATCTCAATCGGACCGCTGTCATCGCCCGTTAAAAAGATGAGACCTATTTTAAAAATTTCGCTGATAAATGTGGCAACGTGCTTTCCCTGAGACTAAGACAGACCTACTGTTTCTGAGCTCCACTGAATACATGAAAGACAAAGGAGGGCAGAGCTAACTGCACGACGGGTGTACAAGTTGTTTTCTTTCTTTGTGCCGTCATGTTCTGTCCTAGTGGTTTGGGAGTACTTTTTTTTATTCTGCTATTGTTCTTACAAAGACACCAGTGAGACTTCTGCAAGCGGAATCCATTACTCTATCCATTCCTCTATCACAGAACAGTAACCCAGGAAAGGTGCCAATATGGGAAACCCAATCCTGACATGTGTCTCGCAGGGTTTTGCGTCCACGACGTCTCTCTCGCGTGTCACATTGAATGTCTACAAGGGTCAAATAACTGTCCTCCTTGGACACAACGGTGCTGGAAAGACCACACTGATGAACATAATTGCAGGTAAGTGCTTTCGCCGCACACTTTCCTCTGCTATAGAAAACGCTAAAGGACAAGCGAGGACCAAGCATTATGTTTTTTTTTCGCACCCAAATGTTTTCCTGAGGAATAAGACAAGGTACAGAGAGAGCACTTTTTACACACACATGTGAACCATATGGGAACACAGCCATCATGGTTAACCGGAAAGCAGTGAAAAAGAAAGGGGCTGCGTAATTGATGATTGAGATTTCTTGAGTAGCAGTTCAGCTTAACGCCCGTTAACTGAAAATGAAAGAAGTATTTACCAAAGGAAATTAGTAGCAGCCTTAATGTCATACAAATGCTGCCTTTCCATCTAAGATCTAGATTTATCGGCCTGTACATTCGTAGTGCTCTTAACTCGGCGTGCCTCAATTCACATTGGATATTCTTTGTCCATTTTGAGTCGTTCGCTGGGCTGCACGCCCATCAACTAACACTCCGACCTGCACGGATACAAGTATTTCTGTATAAGGAATTCAGTCTTGCGCAGGCGATTAGAACGCCACAGGATGCCTTGGTACCGGAGGTATTTTGAGGTGGGTTTCGTGTGAGCAGGCCGCTAATGGGAGACGTGTCCATCGCATTTTCACGGCCATAAATAAAAACTGAACCTTCCCTACCTTGAGAGATGAATGCCTGTGTTCTTGCGATATTGATCAATAAAGAGAGGATACTCATATGTGGGAGTAACAAGCGCGATATTTTATTTCATTTACTATCAGTTTGTTAGTTCCAGCGAAATGAGTGCCATTTTATTGTGAGGAAACGTAACTCCTCTCAATTTACTTTAACAATATTTACTTTTCCAGCGCAATATTGCGGCAACGTTTCGAAAGAATCGTTTTTTTTTTAGCTTATACGACCTGAATTATATAAAAGTTATCCACACCATAACGAAGAGATATCCAACCTTTATATTCATCATAAAACCGCTATTATTGTTTGCTGGCGTAAAAAAAAGGCCTTGTATACAATAATTAGCATAGAAGTGTAATCCTGCCGGCCATAAAACCCCGTCGTAATGCTAATGACACAGCATTGTGCACTGACCACTTGTAGAGCGCCGCCGTTGAAGGTTGAATAAGCAGCGCTGTTAATCCACTCCTGAATATCAATCGGCTGTGATTTGTGAAAGTTGCGAGATGGTAGGTGGATCCATATAAAAGCTCTGCGACTAGCTGTTAATACTTTGAAACTTTTCTTTCTTCATATCGTGGGTTAAAAACTGTTTTCTATTCGCGCTGATTTTTGGGAACCTTGTGAACGGGCACTTCTGTAGCGGCAGAAGTTTCTCTTCCTGGGAATAGGAGTAAAAGCAGCTTTTTTCCTTTAAAAAATTCTTGTTTCCGTCTCCGTTTTCTTCTTTCCGAATGCAACTCTTGTTTGAGCACCCCTTGCAGTAGATACAATTGTCCCGGTTCCATGACCGTCAAGCAACCTCCATCTTTTGGACATACCATAATACTGGACTTTTCTTCCTTTTCGCTTGTGCAGTGATTCGCGACCGATATGATCAGATAAGGAGGCTTCCGCAATGTGCGGCAGCGTTTTCTCTCGTAGAACACAAAAATCACGAAGGATGCATAAAACTTGCGGCTGAATTCGGGCCACTGTCTACCTTTATATTGCTACGAAGAGTACGAAGCTGGTAGTGGTGCGGGATGGAACAACGCTCTATTTACAAAAGTCTTCCACCAGCTTAATTTGTGCGCATGCAGGCTTCGCCCGTTTCGCCGGATGGCAGGCCAGCGGCACGCTGCTCCTATAAGGAGGGCAACCTCTACAGCAATTGCCGATTTTCCCCGAGAGTAAAACGTGACAGGAAATTCCATCAGCTAGCACTAAAAACAGGTATCAGTGAAACCTTATATTGGTGCTCGTGAGAGTAGAGCTAGTAAAGCGGTGATGGTGTCTTTTTACTGAACATATCAGTACCCGCCTACTTTCACCCTCTTCGTCGTCACTGTTTGAAGGACTGGTGCAGGCGGACTCCGGGAAGGTGCTAGTCGACGGCACCGACTTGACTCAGCATCCAGACAAAGCGTCAGAGGTCGTCAGCTTCTGCCAACAGAAGGCCGTCTTCTTTCCAGACCTGACTGTGTGGGAACACCTCGTATTTTACGCAACAGTAAGGCTCTTGCTATGCGTTTATTCACTGATATTATTTCCGTCAACACACCTTTTAATTCGCTGTAAGACAAAGACCTATGTGATTTATCTTTCTCGCCGTTCTTGTGGCAGTCCTGGCCCTGATATGAAGTTGGAGTCACTAATGAAAGGCTGCACCGTACCGCTGACACTTTGCTTCCGCTCATAGGTGCGCCTTTTCTGTGTACAAAAAATTTATACGTTCTGCAGCTTAAACGAGATAAACCTCACAAAAAATGTGTATCGTTCGTGTCCACACAAATAAAACTAAAATAAGCGAAATCCCGACTATGCTTGCACAGTGCTGAATCAAAGTTGAAAAATTGAGGAAGGTTCATGTTGTTTCATGGTATGGTTCGTGATAAAGTCCGGTCGCCAATTAGCAAATTTCTTGATCGGTTGCTACAGACGCTTGAAAGTGGCGGGTATATCTGAGTGATCACTGACAGAGGACTGAGTGGACGCGAAATGGAGAGCTTACAGAATATCGCCCGTAGTCTCTCCTGAGTCCAAAATTGCTGTTGTTTAAACACTCGTAATTCGGCTTTGTCAATCTGGCAGTGATGTACGATATAAAATCAGGCGTGTTTTCTGAAAGAAGTAATCAAGTTAGTTAGTCTCTGTCCCCGCCCAAGAGATGGAAGTTAAGGCGTACGCCGTTTGCAGTGAGACCTGCTTAATTACTTGGCATCTCGCTAATTTCAGCTGAAAGAAAAGAGGCCAGCTCAATTGCAAAAGCGCATTTGGCACGCCCTCAAGCAAGCCCGCCTCATCGACAAGAGGGACTGCCTATGCCAGACACTCTCGGGAGGACAGAAGCAGCGGCTCAGTGTTGCCATCGCAACTCTATCGAGACCAAAGGTACGGCCGGACTAACTTCCCGGTACTATCTTTATCGGCGTACATTTACTCCTGCAATGATGTCAATGCTTGGAGAAAGCCGCGAGCTTTTAGGAGATAAACCTTTAACGTCGAGCATCTCAGAGCTGACGCCTCAGCCCATCGATCGGTTGTAATAGTTTTCGTAGTTTCTTTACGGCTACTCGCAAGCCTTTAAAATGCAGTCAATTATTTATGGTCATGTTTGTTTTTATTTGAAAGCTTTCAAGTTACTTTTATTTACGTATTTTGTGCCCATAAAACAAAGGTATGTATTACAGGCCCAAAAAGTAGACACCACTTGCGCAACTCAACTTGCCATTGCTCGTGGTGCCTTTTTTATGATTGCATTGAGAACATTAAACGCTTTCAGATGTAAGTACTTTTATTTATGAGTGAAATTCACCAAATAACGTTTATTCAAGTCATCAGAAACTCTATGCTTCGGCATTCAGCTTGGTAAAGGAAAATCAGAGCTATATTTAAATTACGCAATAAAATCTTTCGGAACTAAAATTCAATTCCTAATGAATCTGGCAAGTTCAAGATGAATTAATCAGCTTTAGAGTAGATCAATCTTTCACTTAGGCTCGATCAATCAAGTTCATGAAGGCGTACATTATCTGTATTTTGTCGCATGTGGAAGGTGCAGGGTTCGATCCTCAATGCTGCCAGGTGCCCACCGGTGATACAACCGGTACAAGCTTTCCCCTGGTCTGATGCTGGGCTTCTATAGGGTGAAATGCTTGGAAAATCGGTCTTGAGCAGAACCCCACCTTGAGCAGAAGAAAAATATCTTGTGCCATGGCGCTCTTTGGCCACAAAAGCCCTTGCGCTATAATAATTCATCACCACCATCACCACCTCTATATTCGGTGCATATTATCGTGCTTCGAATCGCAGGCGTAGAGTACGAAATCGCTAACGGCTGCCGCCACACTGTTGGCCTGCATGGCGTGCAGATGCAGAACATCTGTTTTACCTGGTGATGAGAATTGCTGAGTGTAGAGATAGAATTCCCTCATTTGGAGTACAGCTCGTGCGCAGTATGGGCGTCGTCTGCAGTTATATGTGGACGGTCGTCCAATCTTAAATGAACAAGCAGAGGTGGGACCGCGCTGCTTGGGGCTCCAGTGCTTCCTTCGCGGCTGCTCATAGAATCGAATTGGTCGAAGGCGCAAAGTAGAACCTCCAGGTCACTCTGAACTTGTGTCACTTTGATTCCGTGCGCGGCCGTGTGGTGCGCATGGGCCCGGCACAGAGCTAGGCTGCGCGCTCGTGTGGTCGCCTTTAGTTTTGGCGACCCTGTAAATCAGCATCTACAGCTCAGTCGCCCTCATAGCATATTGACTTGCTTTGAACAGACCTTTATTCTGAAGTAATCCTGAATATTATGCCTTTGTTGGGAGTCTTGATTGGTTATATGATTGTACGGTGGCGGCTATACAAAGCGACAGCGTTTTTTTTTGGGGGGGGGGAGGGGGTGTAGGGCAGGAGTACTGAAGGGAAATGTCCACTGATGAAGTGCCTGTAACTGTGTCACTGCGTCAATTGTCCGGCCGCAGGAGAGCGACATGGGTCGTTGCTGCCTGTACGGTTGCTTCACTCTGTCGATATTGTATCTGCTGCCATCTTGGAGGCTTTGTGCAACTGACATAGTCAAAAAAGTTTGTTACGAAAAAAGTGTCATCGCCGTCAGTATGTGATGCTGAATGTATGCGGTTAGGACATAGTTAGGATGTAAATGATAGGTATTACCAGTACGCCATATTTTAAGAAGAGAATTAGACTTATCGCTGGTGCGTGTTATACTGATCATACGAAAATTTTATTTTCACAATGTAGCATTCTTCGCTTGCACGCCACCTTTGTGTATCGCTTACTCCATTGCCTTAGGTTCTCGCCGCAATGGATATGCGACATGCTGACAACTGCTGCTAGACTTAAGCTGAAGTAAAAGGGCATCTTCACCAGAAGCGAAAAACAATTGGACGTTCCTCGAGCTAGGAGATTACATGGTTTCAGTTCACTTTACCATACAAGCTAAACCATCCCTGTATAAACAACTAAGTCATTTTTACAGCACCCATGAAGGACATTAAAGTCTATTTCTTTCAAGCAGCTCCATCTTTCCTTTCCTTGCCTAGTTAACAATCAGTTTGAGCACTTCATTTCTTAAGTTTCAAGCCAAAGAGTCTTGCATACTGGTCTGGTCGACGGTGTTTGGTGGCTTATTACATTCCTTCATTTGTGTTTCCTTCTTTCACGAGCATATACTTCGCCGTTCTGTACCACGCTATGTCGTGCTTCATGCATATATGTTTGCCTGTGAGTGTGCACGGGCTATGTTGCTTTGCCGTTTTATTTTTCTTTACCTGCCCTACTGGGCCTCGGCCACCTATCAAGACCAATTTCCTGTACATCACTGAAAAAAGCAAAGCACTCAGTTCAATTCAACTGGAACGGTAGAACGAAATGACGTGTTTCGGCTCTGTAGCTTTGGTTCTATTTCCACCACCCGCTTCAGAGCGGTGCAGACGTGCGTCGCATGCGCTCCCGCCAAGCAGCTGTTTTTCGGCGTTCAACTTGGGCCTGCGGGCCGGAAACTACCGTGAACAGATCCGGATTCTCCCTCCGTGCAAGGGGACACTGGATTTCGGGCAAACGGTGGACTATTTCACATTTCATGGGACTTTTCACCTCTCGGACGCGTGAGAGCTAGCTAGGCCTAACGCCCAGACCTAGCGTAGCTACCCGTGCATCGACGGGAGCCGGCCCCTGGGGCGGCCCCGTGACCACCACGATGATCAACGCCGTCGACGGAGATGAACTGGCACCCTCGGAATCTGAGAACGGTGAGTGGGAGACCGTTCTCAGCATGCACGACCGCATGATGAGAAAAGGCGGGAAGCCTGGAAACGCCAGCGGAAACGCTGGCACGAATGCCGCCGCGAATTTCAGCGGGAACGCTGGCGATCACGGCGCCGGGGAGAAGAAATCGACTGCCACTCAGAAAAAGAGGCAAGACCCGAACATCCGAAAAAGGGCACCAATGCCGAAGCTCCCGGAGAGCGACTATAAAATAATCTTCAGGCCCAGAGGCTGGAACTTGAACGATTACGTGCCACGTCACCTACTGCAGGCCACCTGCGCGGCCGCGCAACTACCATACGGAGATGTCCTGGACGAAGACACTTCAAGAATCAACTCCGTGAACAACACGTACACGATCAGCACACCGAATCGTCAACGCGCGAGCACCTACGCGAGGATAAAGACGATAGTTATCGGGGAGAAGACCCTCGCCATGGCACCCTACGTCGCGGCTCCCGACGACGCAATTAAGGGCGTGGTATACAACGCCTATGATATCGGAACACCGGAAGAAGTCCGTCAAGGATTCATCAAACGCAACCCGGACATCGTTGTACTCAACGCCAGAAGAATTGGCAAGTCGAGATCTATTCTCATCACCTTTGGAGAGAAAAAGCTTCCCAGACAAGTCTTCTACTGGGGATCAGTGTTCATCGTCTACCCGTACCGAGAGCGGGTAGAGACCTGCTACAACTGCAGGAAGACGGGACACAGGACGGATGTGTGCTATAAGCCATGGGTAAAGCGTTGCCGCAGATGCAGCGAAGACCATCCAGACCCACCGGAGGGAGAACTGCCGACATGCAAGCCCGAATGCATCGTATGCGGGGGGCCACACAACACCGGCAGCCGGAATTGCAAGTATCGGCTGGCAAAGAAAGTACCTTATAAAGCCAAGAACGACCTGGGGCAACTTGACTCCGGACACCAACCAAGACCGAAGACCAGGGACCACAGCGGCACCCGTCAAGGCCACCGGGGGAGAAGCAGATCGAGCTCCTTCCCACCATTACCGGGGACCGGAGGCGCCAGCTCGGGTCCTGACAGAGAGAGCAGCTCGAGCAGAGGAAGAGGCTCAAGCAAGGACAGAGACGCGGGCAAAAAGGTGAGCTGGCCAGATAAGGCCTCTTCTTGGGAAACCGCTCGGGAGAAGGAACTGGTAGAGCAGCTCGCTAAGAGAGACAGAGAGCTAGACACCATAAAGAAGGAAATGGCGGAGCAGAGGAAACTCATTAACGCTAACACAAAACAGCCGAAGGTGGTCGAAAAACCTCCTTTTCAACAATCACAAAACGCGAGTCAGGCGCCCCCGCGTGACACATATGAAGGGGGAGACATTCAAAACGCAATGGAGACAGACACCAGAGTCCCCTTGAAAAGACTTCTACCCAGAGAGGGAAACACAGACGACAGTACTCCCAAAAAGGCGGCAGAAAGTACTAACGAGGACGCATCGGCTAAAACCCACATCAAGGTTAGGTCGGACATGAACACACTATTGAAGCGGGTTGACGCTCAAGACGCTAAAATTGATGCCCTTACCGCTACGTTAGACAAAATAGCCGAACGTGCTGACAATCTGACGGCGGAATTCGTCATGTTCAGGGAACGAACCATGGGTTGCTTCCAGCAAATTCTGGAACAACTAGCAAACATAGAAGCCAGGCTTCCCCCTGTTGCCGGCAACACCCTCCCCTCGCTGCAACCGCAGCAGCAGCCTCTATAGGACATCATGGCCCCTCGCCAACAAATTAGAATCTGGCAGTGGAACTGCAGAGGCTTCCAGTCCAAAAGATGGAACCTGCAGGCATACATTCAAAAAAACATAATCACACCGGACGTAATCACGCTGCAGGAGGCAAGCGGCATGGTCAAATTAAATGGCTACGCCGCGTACACCCCGCTAGAAGTGCAAAAAGAGCACAAACCCAAGTCTTTCACGGCCACGCTAGTGCAAAGAAATTTAACGGCAACACAACACGCACTCGAAAACACAAGCGAGGACTACGTGATGTTAGAAATAATCCCAAACAGAAAAGGGGACAGCAGTCTCTTTATTCTGAATATATACAACTCACCGAAAAACCGGGGCACAGGGCTGGCGGACCTATTACGCAAAGCCATTAGACTATCTAATAAGAAAGAATTAGTAATCACGGGGGACTTCAACGCCCCACATCCGGCATGGGGATATCGGACGGCCTCCCCTAAGGGAAACAAGCTATGGACAGAAATCCAAAACTTAAGGCTCACTCTACTAAACAACCCGCAAGACCCCACGAGGATAGGCAATAGCGTCAGCGTAGACACGTCCCCAGACTTGACGCTAGGCAAAGACCTCGAGGGTGAAAGATGGTCAAACACAGGACACACCTTGGGTAGCGATCACTATATCATAGAGATTGAAACACAAACCAGGCCGATGAAGGCGAAGCTGCGCGAAACGAAGCTGGCAGACTGGGACAACCTCCGAAAAGTCCGGGACAGAACCGCTCCGAGGGAGATATCGGATCTAAATCAATGGGTTGAGACACTCAAAAGAGACGTAAAAAGTCACACTAGACAGACCCCAACCACCGAACATGACATCACAGACTCGAGGCTGGCCCACATGTGGGAAGCCCACGAGAGCCTCTTGAAGAGGTGGAAAAAACAGAAACACAATAGAAGGCTAAAGAAGAGAATATCGACACTCGAAAAACAGATAGAAGACTACACAAACGAGCTTCAGCGTCAACACTGGGGACAAATTTGCGATGAAATGAGTGGAAAGCTAGGGTGCAAGAACACGTGGCATCTTCTTCGCCACTTACTAGACCCAGGACAAACAAAGTCGGCGGCACAAGGGCAGCTTAAACGATTGATTCACAAATACCAGGGAACAGCCGCGGATCTAATAGAGGAACTGAAGAGCAGGTACCTTAACACAGACAAAGGGGGTTCATCTCCAGCTTACCAAGGAGCAGAGAACACACAGCTAGATGAGGACATCTCGATAGCGGAGGTATGGAGAGCAATGAGTCAACTAAGAACCACGTCGGCAGCGGGGGCAGATGGGTAACCAACAAAATGCTAAGGAACCTAGATATAGTCTCGGTCACGGCAGTCACAGATTACCTAAATGAGATATGGAAACGAGGTAGTCTACCTTCACAATGGAAACATGCCAAAGTAATCTTTATTCCAAAACCCGGGAAGAAACTTGAAGTGGGCAACCTCAGGCCGATATCGCTAACGTCCTGCCTGGGGAAGCTGATGGAACATGTCATATTAAACAGACTCCAGGAATACGTAGAGGAAAGGGAGGTATTTCCTGAAACGATGCTAGGCTTCAGGAGCAAGTTCTCGACGCAGGACGTCATGCTCCAGCTCAAAGCAGACATCATAGACCCGCCCAACAAAGGGGGCGCCAAAACTATACTGGGCCTAGACCTACATAAAGCCTTCGATAACGTCAAACACGAGGTCATACTAACTAATCTGGCGGAGATTGCCCCTGGAAAGCGGACCTACGATTTCGTAAGGGACTTTCTAACCGGCAGAACCGAAGAAATAAACCTAGGAGACATCCAGTCAGAAACTATTAAGCTGGGAGACAAGGGAACTACGCAGGGCTCAGTGCTCTCTCCTTTCTTATTCAACCTGGCGTTGAAGAACCTACCGCCGCTATTGAAGACTGTCGAGGGTATAAACCATACGATATATGCGGATGACATAACAATATGGACGCATACAGGAAACGATGGGGAAACAGAACAAAATCTCCAACACGCGATCGATATTGTCCAGGATTACGCGGAATGGGCAGGACTAAAATGCTCGCCAAGCAAATCCGAACTTCTGGTGATCCGGGGGGCTAGCAAACGCGATACCAACGCAGGAGACATTCACGTACTGGTAAATGAGACTCCGGTAGCCAGAGTTGACAAAATCAGGATCCTAGGACTTATAATACAGGACAATAGAAAGAACACAGAGACAATAAACAGGCTTAAGTCCACAATTAACATGACAACCAGGCTCATAAGGCGAATAGCTAACAAAAGACGGGGAGTCAAAGAGAAAGATCTCTGCCGAATGGTTCAGGCTTTCGTGATAAGCAGAATAGTTTACGCCGTTCCCTACCTCAAGCTAGGGCTGGCGGAACAGAACAAAATAGATGGGATCATAAGGCAGGCATATAAAGCAGCATTGGGGCTGCCCCACTGCACTCCTACGGAAAGACTTCTTAAACTGGGGATCTACAGCACCACCACGGAACTATGCGAGGCACATATATTTGCGCAATTAAGGAGGCTTGCAACCTCACCCTCGGGGAGAAAGATCCTGAGCAACCTAGGATTACATGATAGAATTCTGGAAAGAAATGCGCAGGCAAAATTACAGACCAAAGTTAGAAAATCACTCACTATTAAACCACTTCCAAAAAACATGCACCCTGCTTTTCACGAAGGCAGGAGGAGAGCCAGAGCAAAGGCCCTTGAAGCCAAGCTCGAAGGCTCGGAATACACAACCTATGTAGACACGGCGGAATACGAAGGAGGCGACTCCTTTGTGGTCGTGGCCGTGAACGACTCGGGTGAAACATTAACGGCCGGTTCGGTCAAAACAAAAAACTCAGGGACAGCGGAGGAGGCAGCTATCGCCATGGCAATGGCCAGCACCAAAGCAGTCACCATAATTAGCGACTCCAAGGTGGCTACCAACAATTTTGCGCGGGGTATGATCTCCCAGGAGGCAGAACGAATATTAAGGCATAAAGACTGGGACCAGAGAGAGGTGGAACTAATATGGGGGCCGGCACACTCGGGGAACAGGGGAAACGAGTTGGCTCACAGTATAGCTCGAGGTTATGTCAGCCGAGCAGTGAGCCGGGTTGAGTCCCCAAAGTTCACGAGAGATGCATTCATATCATTTCACGAATACACCAATCAGTTTAAACTGGAAAGGAGGATCTATCCGCCACCAGACAAAAAGCTCGACAAAAGCCAGGAGGTAACGTGGCGTCGGCTCCAGACGCGAGCCTTCTTTAGCCCGTCAAGACTAGCACACATGTATCCAACACAATACAACGCTACTTGCAAACAATGCGGCGAGATAGCCGGATATGACCACATTTTATGGAGCTGCAAAAAGGCGCCGCCACCGGCGGACCTACTACCAGTCCCTTCTCTAGAGCGGTGGGAGGCTATACTGGCCAGCTCAGACCCGTTGACGCAAGTCCGGGCCACTGAGTGGGCTCACGAGGTCGCCAAGAGCCATGGGCTCGAAGCCACCCAGTATAATGCCCACTATGGCTCAGTGCTGACAATAAACGTTTTCCAATCCAATCCAATCCAAAAAAAAAAAACTGGCGGAGTTTACAGCACTCCGTAAGCAGAGCTTTTCACTTTTCGAATAAAGAGGGTTATTGAGTTAGCTGACAATATCAGTATACTTACTAAGCGAAGGAGCCTTTTCTACCAAGCAAGCACACAAGACTGCTTCTTTTCAAAAGTTCAGCTTGAGTTTCTGTTCAGAAAGGAATATAAAAGGAATATCAGGAGAAGTCCATGCAAGGTAACGAAGTGAAAACGCACACACTTGAACACGGTTGCCGTGACCGGCAGCGCATGAGCAGGCAGCGATGGTTCCAGCAGTGACCGGGTAATGGCTGCCGCGCAGGTGGTGATCCTGGACGAGCCCTCATCGTCGCTGGACCCCGACAGCCGGCGCGAATTGTGGGACGTCCTCCTGGCAATGCGCAGAGGCCGGTCGGCGCTGCTCGTCTCGACGCACGACATGCGCGAGGCCGAGGTGCTCGCCGACCGCGTGGTCCTCATGTGCCGAGGCCGCGTGGCGTGCGCTGGCACGCCGACGTTCCTCAAGAAGCTCTTCGGTGTGTATTAAGGCGAAAGCCTTTAATGCCTCATGCTGTCGTTAGCAATCCGTGTCGGCAGCCGTGTCTCTGTCCGTGTCGGCAGCCGTGTCTCCGTCCGTGTCGGCAGCCGTGTCTCTGTCCGTGTCGGCAGCCGTGTCTCCGTCCGTGTCGGCAGCAATGTCTCCGTCCGTGTCGGCAGCCGTTTCTGCGCCCGTGTCGACAGATGTGTCCGCGTTTTGACTGGTGTCCACCGAAATATGTGAGACAGTTACTGCGTAATTTCCTTTCCTCAAGTACCATTTTCAGCTTCTTCATTACGGCCCCTCTTTCTTCTTTTACTGCCACTTCCTCCCTTCCTGTACGGTGCGGTTCGGATGTCCACTCAGATGACAGAGAATTTCCTTTCCTAAAAAAGCGTTGCGTTCAAAGGGCAAGGCATCGCGCCGAACGGGTGGTGGCGTTCCTCCCTTCGTGTACGGTGCGGTTCGCGTGTCCACCGAGATGACTGCGAATTACAGCGCTATTTCCCTAAAGGCGAAGCTTAAGCACCATTAATTAGCAATCAATTAGTGCTGAGTAATTAATCAGTAATTAGTCATTAATTTGTAATTCTTCATTACTTCGTCATCAATTTTGTGTGACGTCATCCAGTGGTGATGTCACCAGTGTCACATAGGCAAAGTGGTGCGGGAAACGCTTTCGCCTCTACGCACTTTAGACAGTCAAAGTGCCCCTGAATTTTTGTGCAACTCTTTCCCGCTTTGCACTGAAGGTGTGTGAAATGCCTGTAACAAAATATAGCTGACGAACCAAGCCTGGGTAAGAAAGAAAGGTGCAAATGAGAACACGATAGCGTTCTAATGCAGCGTCATACCTAGTTTGAATTTACCAATTCATCTTGCACCTCACAGACGACAACAAAAAACTGTAGAGGGTACTTAATCTACTACTTAAGGTTTGGTTTATCGGTTTATTGGGGTCTCAAAGCAACTCGGGCAATGAGGGATGCCGTAGTGAAGGGCTCCGGAAATTTCGACCACCCGGGGTTCTTTAACGTGCACAGACATCGCACAGCACACAGGCCTCTAGAATTTCGCCTTCATCGCAATTCAGCCGCCGCGGCCGGGATCGAACCCGCGGCTTGCGGGTCAGCAGCCGAGCGCCGTAACCACTGAGGCACCGCGGCGGGGACCGACTTAAGTGTAAGGTGCGATAGCTTCAAAGGGTTAATGCTTATATACATATGCGAAATTGCTTATTTCTACTGCTTATTCTCTGGTTTACTTTCCTAAGTCGATGGGCGTGCTCCTATCATTTCTGGTACAGAGGTACAGCAGTTAAGCAATGCGCCACTGCCCAGTGATGGTAGGTGGTGCCACCAGTGGGTCTTTGCGAGACGCAGGCTGCTCCTTCGGAGCAACCTCTCGCGACCAATCATTAACTGCCATCAACAAATCTGTGCAGTTTGCTGACAATCTGATCGGGAGTTTGTGATGATATCACAAGGTCACGTGACCGTGGAGGCCCAGGTAGGTTGCTTCTCTGAGGATATGTTCGAGTATTTTTGCCCACTATCAACGGCGATGCCGTCTTTCCCCAAGCACGCGGCACCCTTAACACTAGCGTGTTATATGGAACACGTATTGATACCGTTTAGTATAAATACGGGCAACCACGGCACTTGTGAGAAGTCGTCAGGGGGAGTTGGGCAGAGCCGACTTGTGTAGACTACTGCGCGACTATTGACGACTAGCAACCGATGGTCTTCTGTAAATAAAATATGTGAGCAGATTTTATATTCTCTCTAGGAATTCTGTCTCATTAAGAATGCGATATAGTATTAGAAAGCGGAACTGCGCAAGCAAGAGCAGTGGCATGACACACATGCCATTGCGAGGCAAGGGTACAAGAAGCGCCTGATATTGTTTCTCATGGGAGAGAAGATCCAATTTCCCATAATTTCACTTCGCGCTGCAAGACGTGCTCGACCGACAAGACTTATCTACTGCGAGCTGTGAGGAAAATATAGCAATCAACACGGAAATTGTTTGAACCATCACGCAGCCCAAACAGCCCAACGCATACCCCAAAACCGACCATTACTGCATGATCTCTGCCTCTTTGGAAACTTGAGAGCGCAGCTTTCTATAATTCACCCAAAGCGTGACCGCTCGTAGTGCCATCGCACTAGAGCTTACACTCAACCGTTCAGCCATTGTCTGTAAGGTCCCTCTCTGCGCGCACCGGCCTATAGGTAACCTTCTCTAGGTGGCCGAACTACCACCTAGGTGGCATGCCCTAGGTGGCAGGTCGGCCACGTAGGTCACATGATCTTGTGACGTGATTACAACCTGCCCGCCGGATTGTGAGCAAAGTGCCCGCCGTGTGCGGTCGCAGTTAAATTAATCATTGGTCACGAGAGATTGCTCGGGAAGAGCAAAATGTGTCTCACAAGCCCCACCGGTAGCAGCACTTGCCCTTCCAGGGCACTGGCGCATTGCTTAGCCACTGCGCCAGGAGCGGTATGAGGACTCCCAGCGATCTATGAATGTAAATTATTGATTGACCAATGCCTGATATACCATTTCCATTCCTACCCTTAACGCGAAGCTTAATTCCGATTTCGCCGATCCTTTTCCGAAGCATGCTGGATCTTGAAAACCGAGTGTCGAGCCGAAACCGAAGTCGAAGTAAAAATCAAAGCTCTAGATCACCTAATTCGCGTTTGTCTTTGCAACGCTGAATCGTGCGTTATTTTTTTTTTATTTGTGGAGCCCATCATCATGTGTGCAAAACTTACGGCGCCGTGAAAATTACCCTCGTCGATATTTCCTCTCAGTTCCTGGGCATCGGGCACACATTTGCTTCCTCATGCGTGAATGAAAAAATCGCTGTATAATGCTTGAGTTGGGTGCGCGGTTTGATAAATTTCATAATAACCACGAGCCGGACTACTCCGTCTTCAGGACGAAGGCCTCTTCTATACTCTCCAATAAACTCTGTCCTGTGCTAGTCACGGCTACCTTATTCCTGCAAACGTCTCAATCTTATCCGCTCACCGAATCCTATGCCGCTCCATGCTACGCTTGCCTTCTCTTTGGAATCCAGTTCTAATTCGCTTAACGCCCATCGGTTTCTAACGAAATATGGCCGAGTTGGCATAGATTCGTGATTCCCAAACAGTGCGGCAAGCCCGGTCAGAAAGGAGTCTTACACAGCGCCTGTCTTAGTTATTCCTTCAGTTGTTGTCTGCTGCACCGCTGTGAATCATGAAACCATCGGTTAGCTTGTCTTAGCATTACATGGCCTGTCCAAGCCTCTTCCTTCTTCACAATTTCGACTAGGATGTCATAAACACGTGTTTAATTCCTTACCCACTATGCTCTCTTCCCGTCCCTTAACGTAAAACCTATAATTTTCCTTTCCATAGCTCGCTGCTCTGTACTCAATTTAAGTTGAACCCCTTTCGTTAGCCTTCACGTTTCTGCCCCATAGGAGATTACCGGTCAGATTCAGCTGCTATGTACTTTTCTCCTGAGGGATACTGGTAGTGTGCCATTCATGATCTCAGAGGAACTGCTAAATGAGTTCCACCCTAATCTCATTATTCTAGTTAGTTCAGTCTCGTGGCCGTGATATCCTGTCACTACCTGCCCTGCTTTACCACTTCCACCGCCACACTAGTGACGCTACCTATCGGAATGTGATGTACCCTTCCGAGAATGTTGAACATATAATTTAGATTTCGCGTAATATTGTTTAGACCCACCACTTGTTTCTCTTCTCTGAGTCAGTGATCATGCATTATAATTCATACCCTGAGTGACTTAACGAGGAAATGTAATCAGCGAGTCGCTGATGCCTAAGTATTCTCCATTAAGTCTTATCGGGAGCTGTTCCGAACCCAGGCCTTTGAATGCCTCCCGTTACAGGCGGTGAATAAACATTGGAAAGATCGTGTCTCTCGACCGAACACCTGCCCTGATTATATTTTTATTATTCTTAATCGAAAATTATGCTGGCTGTGCAGCCGTTATAGATGTCTTCCCGTGCTTTTGCGAAGGGCTTTTCTGCACCCTGGCTCCGTGATGCATGCATGACTGCTGAGGGTTTCATAGAGTCAAGTAGTTTCTATTTCTAGAAATCAATGGAGGCTCTATATAGGGGTTGGTTATATTCTGTCCAATTTTCTATCTCCTGATTGATAGTATCCCGAATTTGCGCATGGGAACAGCCTCTGTGTGAATTGTACTCAAAGGAATTATGTGCATGCACTGTGATTTCGGTTGCTGGCGTGCTGTCCGCTAAAGTCGCTCCTTTATCTGTCGGTATGGGTATAATTTTGGAAACGAAATGAATTTACTTTTGCTTTGTTAATCCTTCCGGCTTTATTACCTTATTCTGTGCGAAATAATTTCCTAAATAGATATAGTGTGATCTCCGAGCGTGCTCTCTGAAAGTGTATTGTTTTGTGTTAGGTTTTATCGCACATAAGCAGCTATGGCTATCGTGCGCAAAAAGCAAAAAGGGCCCCAAAAGTGCCAAGTGTCTGAAGGTGCCGAAGAAAGAATGCTATGAAAACTAGAGGTTTGAAAGAAAAGAACAGTTTTCCAACTTTCATCTCGCATACTTTTGTTGTTCAGTGCATGTTAATGGGGAAGTTGTCAAAAAAAAATAAATAATGCGAAATCTAGAGTGCTGTGCGCAGCGCCAGCCAGTAACCCGTAACCGCACGTCATTCTGATAGATTACTTAGCAAGCTAAGTCATGACCGAGGGGCACCGCATTTATTATGTTAAAAGCTTTATAAATTGAGCCCCTTTGGATTGAAGGCAGCCTGTTGGAGATTATGGCGGCACAATCGCTTATTTCAGATAGCGTAACGCTTTCAGGTTTAGTGAGGAGGAGCATAGTTTCACGAAGTAGGCTAAAGTTTATTGGTTTTGGTAGCCTACTGAACCAGTGTGCGCACATTGCCTCGATTTACTGCTTAAGGTCAGCATGTCTTCAGCGGTGTCACAACACAGCGGTGAAAGAACGTGGCGGGTTGGATTGCTGATATT
Organism: Amblyomma mixtum; assembly: GCF_055824585.1. Taxonomy (NCBI): domain Eukaryota; kingdom Metazoa; phylum Arthropoda; class Arachnida; order Ixodida; family Ixodidae; genus Amblyomma; species Amblyomma mixtum. The sequence continues at coordinate 136,280,755 of NC_143016.1, read as the reverse complement.
CGACTGCAAAGATGTCGTCGTTAAGAAGCTGCAGTCAATTTTAGCATGCCAGCCCTGTTATTAAGGCACCTTGTCAGACATACACGCGTTGCTGTTCCTCTCGCAGACAGCGGCTGCCAAGTTAACATCGTAAAGCGTGATGACTCCTTCCGGCCGGATCATGTGCTGTCCGTGGTACGACAGCTGGCTCCAGAAGCAGCTATTCGCGACGACAGACTCCACGAGGTGTCGCTGAAGCTGGGGTCTTGCAGTCCACAGCAGATGGCCGAGGCGTTGCGGCTTCTTGAAGAGCAGAGCAAGGAGCTGGGCGTCGCAGCTGTGGGCGTGAAGACCACCACACTTGAAGACGTTTACGTCAGGTAATATATGGTAACAAGTGCAAGCTTACGAAAGCAGCAGACAGTGTTTACTTATATTAATAAGGACTTTAGATAAAGGAACATGATTTAACTAGAAAGGTAGACGAAAAGAAAAGGACGGCGACACGGTCGCAGGTGGACGTGTCTGCAGTAAGTACTGCGACCAGCAAGTGGTCTTAAAGTAGCTCCTTCTATGAAGGCGCCCTGCTCTATGCACACATAAATGAACACCTTCGACCAGGAGCTACGGCATCCTGTTGCAGAGCACGAGGTTGTAGGTTTGATCCCGACCGTTTCAACCTCATGCCCACTAAGGTAAAACACGTTAATGCCAGGCTATTTCTATACTGTTGAGCGTTGAAAGATTCCATGTAATTACAATTTTTCTACAACTCTCCGCCACAGCGTGGACCGTATCTGGTTTTAATTTTCGGAAAAATAATCTCGAATTGATCACTTCTTGCTCATGAATTCAGCTGGTAGTGCCCAAGTTCCTTCCTGCAAGTGAGTTTCACACTCTGTTTAAAGAAACATGGGCTCTGTTAATTTCTGCAAGCGTTGGCTGGAATCTTGCGATTATTTTCTACATGGGAAAAATCATACGAGCACTGAACTGTTCGTATTTTTCAGTGTTTACGAAAGAGCATGCGCCGAAAACTCGGAAGGTCCGACGTCAAACGCAGGTAAGGCCAACGCTTATACTTGCGCGCTTTCTACAATTGCATTCTAAACGAACAGGAATTTGCCTTGGACCTTCCCTGGTATATTCTGGGATATATGTGTCTCTTTGTGGCACAGTAGAATGTAATTTGCCAGAATAATTTTCGGGGAATAATTTTCCTGTCATGTCACACCCCTTGAATTTACAGACGATTGCAAAACTGCTAAATAATTTCGGCTCGTAATTCATTCTCGGTATATAGTAAATTATTCTGCCTCTCCTTTCCTCAGAATTTTGAGAGTAGAAGAAAGAGAACTACCTTTTCACAATTTTTTTACTGAGACCTAGTTTTGCAATGGTTGGTTTATGGGGTTTAACGTCCCAAAGCGACTAAGGCTATGAGAGACGCCGTAGTGGAGGGCTCCGGAAATTTCGACCACCTGGGGTTCTTTAACGTGCCCTGACATCGCACAGTACACGGGCCTCGAATTTCTCCTCCAAAGAAATTCAGCCGCCGCGGCGGGTTCGATCCCGGCCGCGGCGGCTGAATTTCTTTGGAGGAGAAATTCTAGAGGCCCGTGTACTGTGCGATGTCAGTGCACGTTAAAGAACCCCAGGTGGTCGAAATTTCCGGAGCCCTCCACTACGGCGTCTCTCATAGCCTTAGTCGCTTTGGGACGTTAAACCCCATAAACCAACCATTGCAAAACTAGGTCTCAGTAAAAAAATTGTGAAAAGGTAGTTCTCTTTCTTCTACTCTCAAAATTCTGAGGAAAGGAGAGGCAGAATAATTTACTATATACCGAGAATGAATTACGAGCCGAAATTATTTAGCAGATTATAAGGCTTCATTCTATACGAAAAAGAAACATTTTTTAATATTTTTCAGGGACGCATACGCGATAGTCGAAACAATATTGAACGCTTTATCACCTGCGTAGGACATGTTCTACTTGAAGGAAAAAAATGTGTGAATTTCATAGTAACAAAATGCAGTGATAAATGAATATTCCAAAGTCGAAGAAAAAAAAATGAGGGAATTTGCCGCGTATTCAGGGGTGAACTCCATGCTAATCTATTCCAAGTAAAAATACACAAAGTGGCTCGATACAAAGATGATAATTCCGTGAAGCGATATTCACGGAAGAGTTTTAGTGAAGCGTTAATAAATTTTAATAAATGAACAAGTTCACCTCCGGTAATTGTTGTCGCGTAAAGCCATTGCAGTGTACACAAGGCTGGGGCGCTGCTCAGAACCCTAGTCTGGTGCGCACTCTCACGTTCAGGCGTCCATGCTTTCACGCCCTTGTCATTGCCCGCTAGGTCCCTTCTCTGCCTTCTCTTGTTCCCTTTCGCCCCTCGACCGGTAGCGACACACTTCGCCATGTTCCCAAAATATATAACTGCACTTATTCGCCTAATATATAACAAGGAATGCAAACCTAATCTCATGTTCGGGGTAAGGTACCTTGCATACACTGAAGCATTTACGGCAGTCACTTGCTGAGGCATAATAAAATGTACTCTATGCAACAACTTCATCAACAGGTATACTAAAGTCGGCTCGGTAAATATAAAAGAGATAACGAGTTTAGCACGGTGAAATACAACGCAGGCTGGTGGGAAAGCTGGTATTTCATAAAAAGGCTAAGCAGCGCACCTGCACAAAGAAGAGTGAACAGGAGACTAGACACAGCGCCCTGACTTTCAACTCAGTTTATTGGATATAATGCGGAGTTTTTATACGCAGACAGAAAGAGTTATACATGACACAGTTAAATGATTAAGCATCTAAAAAGAACCAACGCGACTGTTCTAGCTATTGTTTGGCCAAATACCTCTATCATTCAATATCGCTATCTTCGAGGACTGCTGACGGTGTCCTGATTAAATTTGCGGTTCCTGTGGTCCTGATCTTGAATGCTTCTCTAATCTCTCCCTCGAGTTCCTTTTTGCGTGATCTAGGATGATGGTGTTGCTCAGATGAGGTTTTCATGCTTTGTTCTTTTTGCTCGTGTTTTACCTGGGCTGGTGGTGACGTCACCAAGGGATTTTTCTTTGATTGCGACGTTCAATACACGGAAAGCACAGCGCAGCAACTAGTGTACCTACATAGCTATGCTTTATGTGTCCCGATGAACCAACACGTCTAAACTTTTCCCTCCTGATATTCAATACATAGGTTGTCTGGGTGCGCTATTTGGTCACATGTGTTTGCGCGTTCCTTCAATATAGGGCTCATGCACTTTACGGTTTGTCCATGGCCAAATTAGGGGGTGTACGACAAGAACTTTGCTGTAGGCATCAGAGGGCTGGTTTAGAGGTACCTCGCGGTCCGCTCACACAGCTTTGACGCTAACATTGCTTCTAGTAATTACTGCGGCATCTTTACTAAGCTGATGCAATTGAGCCGTCGCCGTTAGTCATGGCTAAATAGGCCAATTTTCATTTTTTACAATGGTCCACGCGCATATTTTACTGCCGCAACAGACCGTGCAGACAGTTGTTGTCCAAGGAGTAGTTGCTACAATGCACTTATCATGAGAAGTGGCACCACTAAAAAAAAAAAAAAACTCCAAGCACTAGTTCACAGGCCGAAAGACACTACCAGATTTCCTATTAAAACCGTAAATACGGCAGCTGTATTCGATCCTGTTACTGAAACTATCAGAGCAAGAGCCAGAGCCTATACTGATATGGAACTTCATTATGGGCTTTATCAGGAAGGAAGTAACTTAATTCTACAGCTCTTGGACTGCACTTAAAAACCAGAGCAGAAAACGGCTGAGCTGACATGTGCCTGTTAGAAACTGGCTAGGATGCATGCCATGCAGTGCAGTGGCACTACTGGTGAGCGATCACTGGTGGTGATGGCTTTCAACGTCCTATTTTTTTTTCGCTTAAAGCAATAGACACTTTGATAAAAACCATTGAGCATGACTACAGTCCTATTTCATAAGGACACATGCCATTACTTCGAAACTCTGCCTGATGCCACTGGTGAACGCAAAGGTTGCCGCCAAACATGAAAACAATGTAAATGAGAAAAAAAAACGCTCTTTATTGCATATGGAAGGTCGACTTGTCCAAAAATCTGAACAAGCAGTCTTGTGTTGGTCTTAGGGCGGACGCCTTACAACTTAGCGTGGTCGAAATTTCCGGAGCCCTCCACTACGGCGTCTCTCATAGCCTTTGTCGCTTTGGGACTTTAAACCCCATAAACCAAACCAAACCATTTTAAATCCACAAAATAAGGTAATGAAATCTTTTATAGGGTAACTCTAGAGTTCAAAATAGGCATGATTAGTATACCTGGTTCCCCGCAAGGCCCTTTCCACTATTCATTCATCCGCGTTTTTTTTTTTTTTTCCCCGCAGAGGGCCTCTACGCCGCAGCAGCGCCACTCTTCCGTGGCGGTGCTGCAGCCGCATCCAGCGAGAGCAGCTGCCGACAGGGGGCCAGCACGAAGGCTCGCCTGGCCGCACTTTTGGCCAAGCGGCGCCTGTGCTTCGCCCGTTCCCGGACCACGCCTCCGCTGTGCTGGCTGCTGCCGGCTGCCGTGTTCTTCGCCCAGTTCCGCCTCGAGAGGGACCTGCTGACGAGGCGCAACCCGCTCACGGCGCGCCTCGACCTCGTCGCCCGGGACGTGGACAGCCACCTCATCAGCGTGAGCCCCAAGGAGCTGTACCCAGAGGGAGCCGCCTTTGTGCAGGTGAGCCCAGACGCGCCTCTGACTTTGCCAATCTTTACAAGCTGGCCGAAAAATTTCTTTATGCGGTCGCATCTGTTATCCTTTGCTGTAGCTTGAGTTAGTTTACGATAGTATTTATCATTAACTCGATGCCTCAATACTGGCTTTCACCAGCGACTAATTTCGTTCAGCCCTGCCAAGTTACAAAGCGCTTATTTCGCGCGCACAATAACGCCGCTGCTGCAAATGTTACACCGAGCTGGGAAGACTAACAGACCGTACCGTCCCCGAGAGCATGGCTGAATTGTGTGGCCTTTCAGTCGCCGCTAAAGCCGAAAGGGGCAAGAGGATAGAGACTAAAAGAAATGTAGAAGAACATCTTGCTGGGCGAGTTGGTGCATAGCTTTCTTGGGATGGCGTTGCGCACACGAACAAACATACACAGGAAGAGGCTCTTCCTGTGTATGTTTGTTCGTGTGCGCAACGCCATCCTAAGAAAGACTAAAAGAAAACTGCTCTCTATTTAAATACTGCGGTTCCCCTAAATTCCTTTCGGCGCGTACTACTATAACCATGGTAGTCTGAAAAAAAAAGAAGGTGAAGTACTCAGTTGCAAAAAGAAATTACGTTTTAGGAAGCGAGTATGAAAAGTTTTAGGACCTCAAAGAGTGTTGCGTAAATAACTGCTGTGGTAGTAGGCACCTCCTAGTATGCAATACTACTGGTACTATATCCAACGTGTTATATCACTGCGCACCTGCTATTTTAATCAGCGCCCGTATGTTGATATTTTGTAAAGCGTTCATTAAATGTGTTCCACCTTATTTTTCCATGGCAAACGTAGACGAGAACATTCTGAATAAGCTTTAAGTTCGATGAATGCTAGCAGCTTCTGGAAGGCGCTAAAGAAAGACCCAATTCTTTCGTAAAGCTGCGTTGAAAAGGCAGTTTCACGTGCAGTCGTGACATGCTGAAGCCATAGCAATATTCCTATCTTTATTTTTTTTCTCTCAGTACGCTCTTCATATGCCACCTTTGTTTAAAAAATTTGCTTTCTCCCTCAGTGCAGAGATGACCCTTATTTTGCAAATGTTGTGTCGACAAAGATTGCCTAAAAAATATATTTCTCAGAGACGAGCGTACGCTATAAGTGTACAGGTGTACACAGTACACCTGTACGGCTGTTCTGCTCGGAGGTATTGCATGGTAGGCAAGAAAATCAAGGAAGTTCCTCGCCCTGTACTTTCATGAATCTGTTCATGATTGCAACGCCAACAGGTTTTTACGCCGTTTTCTTCTGTGTCCACATGAAAGGTTATATTCGAATACTAACATGACTTTTGTAAAATGTGTGTGTAATTTAGGGTGTTTTGTACCACAACTCGTAGCAATCCTTCATGCCAGCTGAAAAGTGACTCAAAATGAATGCTGAGTTTTCCGATTGTTTTTGTTTTTCTCTATAGACGTGTGCATCGTTTGTATGAACGGCTGTTATTCGAATTTCCCAACTAACGTTACAACCTCCTATCGATATCAAAATGCCTACAGCACCTTTCCCAACCTTCTTCAGCATTTTCGCCGCCTTTTCGAGACCCTTGTCTCCTTGTTGTCCTCCGCGCAACTTTTCCTAATACCTCTGGCGCCATCCCAACCCTCCCGAACCATTTCTGCCCACCGGATACGGATTGCTACGTCACTTTCTGTGCCACGCTATATGGGCCTTGTTATGTCCCTATGCATCATCCATTCCAGCATCTAGGAGCCACGTTTTCTGGGTGTCTGGTTACGTTCAGATGCTAACGCTGTGGTCCAGAAGGAAGAGCGTGAAATTGTAGCTCACCATGATTCGCATCCTGCTCAGAAAGAAAATCGTAGTTACTTACGTTCTCGCGAGGCTGTTTTCGTCAAAGCAACAAAGCATGTATTCCCTTTCAATGGTAGCGAATAGTGGCCTGCTAACCAAATGGAATTCGAATAGCGTAACTGTGCTGCTGAATTGAACACAAATAACGTACCTAAAAGCCAATCGAATACGAATTGGATATTGGCAACTTTATGCCTTCGACCAAAAACATCAAAGCGCTACTGGCGGCGCTGATGGAAGGCACCGAAACTCTCTCGGAAAACTTCTCGGAAAACTTCTTGGAAAACCTCTTGGAAAACTTCATTACATATCCAAGACATTCGAATATTTTTCATCCTGCACAGTCGTATTTGTGTTCACTATTCGATGAAGTCCAGTATTCGCCCGCCCGTACTTTTTTTGTGGATGCGAAGACACCAAATGCTTCTGGCACTAGTAAACCTGTATTCGACATTAATTCGAAGCATAGGTCCTTTAAATTAACATGCCTTAGCGTATCCAAATTAACCACTTACATTTTTTCATCACGACAAAAAAAATTGCCGACGATACGTTATTTCCTAATCCGAAGTTTGAGCGCAGCTCATCAGCTGTTCCAGCTTTTCGATAGATTGAGGCAAAGAATTCGAGCAAGACATGTACGTAATTACAGACAGCCTTTTTTTTTCAGACATATTCCTTCTTCAAGAAACACTCCACTAGCAGTAAAGTTACGCTTGAAAGGGATTACAATACGAAAGAATTACTGCACTTAAAGTGCACTACCACAAGAGACAGAAGCAAACAAACAAAACACAAATTGTTCACTGAAGCTTAAACGGAGACTGGGGCTGTCAACGCCCTTCTTATATAGGTTCGCTCCACGTCTGTCTGTTCTTCGCGCCAAGGCAGGCGTGCACATACACACAGTGTCGGCTGTGCAGTCTCCTTCTTGGGCTGGGCGCGCGTCCTGATTGGTCTAAGGCCGGGAGTGGCTTCTAGGAGCATCTGGAACTTTCTGTCGTGGCGCCGCCGCCTTCGCGCGAGTGAAGAGGTGGAGAGCATCTATTAGCGCACGCAAGGCTACGCCACTACGCCCTCTCCGTCAAGATCGTATAGAAACGACTCGGAGAGTCTAGAACAATCGACGGCAATCCCGCCGCGCGCCGCGTCGGCGAGCGGTGGGAGAAGGGACAGCCACACACAAGGCTAGTCGCTCTCCAGGGGTTCCTTATTCACCGTTTTACGACGCGCGCCGGTGAGAGCCGTCCGCGCGGCGCTGTTTTTTTTTTTTTGGTTCTTACTGAAGAGGGGAGGAGGTTCCGCTTTTACCCGCTCCTGGTTACAACGGACAACGAAGACGGCGACGGCGATGGCGACGCCGCGAAACGCAGAAATGGGCGCCTAAGAGCTGCGCTCTGAACTTATTCAGGATTATATCGCACATGAAACCTGCAACAAAGATTACCTTCTCCAGAATCCCACTCAGCGCACTCCCTATAAAAGTAACAACGCAGAAATGGGCGCCTAAGAGCTGCGCTCTGAACTTTTTAGGATTATATCGCACATGAAACCTGCAACAAAGATTACCTTCCCCAGAATCCCACTCAGCGCACTCCCTATAAAAGTAACAAAGAAACAACAAGGAAGGAATCAAGTGATGAAACAAGAATGGCGAGTCCTCTTGTATAAAGTGCCTAACACCCCACGATGTAAATTTGGGAGGTAAACTGTCATTAACTACTATCGTAGCATCATTTATTCAGCTCCACTTCACCAAATTACGCATTAACTATTAACCATAAACATACTTATTTTATGAAATGATGATGTTAATAAATCTGCCCTATCAGAAATAGCGCTCTACATTCCAATTATGCGAGGCTCTTTCCCAGCTACTGTGCTTCATTGTGTTTGTTTTTTACAAAAGAAAGCACGCAAGATAGTGTAGAGTGAACGACGACAATTGCAAATTTTGCTTTTATTCCTTGACCTCTGTTCAAGTGTGCTCGACCTCTGTCATTTTCTTTACTTTCTAATGCTGTAATTTCCCTCGCCTAGATTTCATTTATTTGAACTTTTTTTTCGTTTCTCACCGTCATGTCACAAACACTTAGGGAAAAGCAGAAAAACATGTGGCGTTCCCGAATCGAAGCTAGAAAAATTGCCCGTGTCCTACGAGGGAGTGTTCGAGAAAATCGTTTCAAGTTGGAATCCTTTAAGTTAGCGCATTGTGCGTGCAGGTCTTGGAGAATGTTTTTTTTTTTGCTCCATGATCGATGCTTAAATGTTTGAGTGAGAAGCTAGCGGCACCTCGTGGCAGTCTTATGAAAATTGTGTTCTTAGTTCCTACCGAGACCACCAGTGGCCACTCACTGAACGCCAACTTCATCGGCAGTGCTCTTGCGCGCACAAGGTCTTAAAACCAAAAAGATATTACGGTTCGTTAGCAAGTGCTCAGTTCGTACTATAGATATTCAGTGCCAGTAAAATATTTCACCACACGTAAATTGGGATACGGTGGCCGCAGCTGGCACAGCACATGGTTAATTGGAGAGGCATTGGAGAGCCATTTACCCGGCTGTGGGCGTAGTCGGGCTGATGATAATGATGATCGCGTAGAGCTAAGCGCGTAAATAAATGCCATATTTTCTACTCTTTGACGCATGGTCTTCCACGAAAATTTCATTACACATCTGACAACGATAATGCACCTATCATAATGTACGTGCAAGGTTTCTTAAATTAACACAACTGTAAAGCGGACAATTCGGGATAACCGCATGCTGCATTAGCTGCCTTGTTTGAACATTAGTCCACCGGGCTGTGCGGTGCATTTGTTCACATGACGCTGATGTGTGCCAGTATTATGCGCAGAAATTTTCTGTTTAGCTTCTCATGCAAAGCGATACTAGCAGAGCCATTGGCTAACATTTTTTCTGCTGGATGGCGCTTATGATTTTCAGATTAACATTTTCTGTGGGAGTTCAGCTACAGACCCGATCACACCCCTTTACGGGCGAAATAATGCTGCAAGTGGGAAGTAAACTGGAACCCAGAAAAAGAACTCCGGCTTTCTCACTTCAATACCCAGAGGGTACGCATGACGATACACACTTTCTAAAACTTTTCGGACAACTTGGAATGTCTTCCATTTCTCGCCCTACCGCGTGCCAGATACGCACGTGCTTCAAATGAGTTAATTGTTTAGACGATGGTGCGGAGTGTAATTATGTTGTTTTAGTAAGATTTCCACTACCATAATGTTTGTCTGTTTCGAAGCACGTAACGACCGGCTTAAGCCAAGAGTAGGAAGAAGCGGCAGAGAGTCATATGGGCTATGAAATTAGGAAGATTGTGCGGATAACATGGCTGCAGCTGCCACACGACACGGTTAACTGCAGAGGTATGGGAGACGCATTTGTCCTTTAGTGGACGTAGTCAGGCTTTTTGCTGCTGCTATGTTGCGATGATGATAAACTACGTGTTCGTAAAGTTAGAAGTAGCGAGTTAGAGCACTGCTGACGTCTTGCTAAAAGACCTTGCCGTTGTCATCGGCACATTGGTCCTTCCTCTCAAGATTTAGGTGAATGCAGGTCCTTGAAGAAAATGCCTGAGCAGACAGCAATGGTGGCCCAGTGGCTTGAACATCCGCCGTTTCTGCTGGAGTTGCGGGGCACGATCCACGCTGACGCAATTTGCCCACCGTTTTTCAGTGGGAACTAGCTTTTCCTTTGCCACAGGCTCGGCTTCTGTGAGGTGAAATGCTTGAAAAAAGTAGCCTATTACCTTGAGTAGATGGAAAATAGCTTGGGCTATGACGCTCTTTGGCCAACGCTGCATTTGTGCAAGTAAAATTATTAATAAAATAAAAAAATGCGCGAGTGTGTTATTGAGTAGTACTTAACGATCGGGAAAATGTCAGGGGCTGACAGGCCTCGTTCTGTGTGCAATAAATGAATGTAGTCTTCTGATCAGAGAGGGAGGAAAAATGCGACACCCCTCGTTATCGGAAACGCCTCATACACATTAACCCTGTAATGTTTCCCTTTGATACCCTCGCCCCGGAGACTTCCTCAATTTTGCAGTTTTAAGAATCGCGCTGCCATTCTCTGAGGGAGTGCGACATATGGAAAGGACGGAAAGGATACGTATGGAAAGGATGACAGCTGCGCCAGCTGTGCCAGATCGGAACACCTCAGCCTCTGTGGTCCAACTAGTTTTGATACCCTCGAAATTTTATCGTTTTTTCTCTTGGTGGATTGTTCATAAGCGAGCGTATTTAATCTTCATGCATATTTTGGGCACCCAATAGGTTGACAAGCATTAATTTCAAAATGAGCTCCTGTCGTAGCGGGGGCGTTTACAGCCAACATATGCCTGCTGGCGCAATGAAGCATTGGCTAAGGCGTTCGACATCAATGTTTGATAGATCGAATGCTGATACGGTGGCGACATTTTGACGATGAAATGAAAAAATGTGTCTCAGCTGTGAGAGACAGTGCACGGTAAGGAGCCTTGCGATGTCGAAGTTAACACGCAGCCCACCATTTCGGCGTCCCTCATTGCCGACGTAGGGCATATAGCCGGTGAACGCTACTCAGAACGTAGATGATTGCTAGAAGTATATATTATAAGCCCGCTAGTTCGGTCTGACACTACGTGCTATAGCGAACAGTGATACAGAATATCTGGTGACCCAGCAGTATATGTCCTCTTCTAATATATGATGAGAAATTGTAGATACTCCTCCTGAATACACCTCGAAGCTCATCGTAGATACAGCTCTGTCTGTGGCATCTGAGAAGGGATGCGTATAAACGAAGTTAAACTTTCCAGGTCGACAACGCATCTGAGAGCTTCGTGCGGAAGTACTTCGGTCCAGTTTCACAAGGCACCGTGAGCAGAATAGTGAGCGTCGCTTCGGCCGAGGAGACGCTACTTGCCATTGGTTCCGGCAACTTCATCGACTACGTCAAGAGTTTCGTGTTCGGAGGCGTGTTCCGCCAGGAAGAGTAAGCTGTTTTTTAAGCAAACAATTCCAGTTCTGCAGGTTTCTGCTCCAGTCGGTACGAAATATCCGAAGGCTGAACGCAGTTTATAAATTAATATTTTAAAGGCATTATAGATATTTAATCTTAAATAACATGGAAAGGTGTATGATGTAATGACCTCTGCGGTGTATAAAAGAGACACATTCTGCGGTGACTGATTTCTCGGACGCATGCGTTACAAAAGACATACACCTTGTAATTTAGCGAAGACAAAGGAAAAGTAAACGGAGTTTCTTATTTGTTCTCTGAGCTGGCTGTGCCTCCCGAGCAAAATATGACCAGAAAGAGGTGTTTAGTTTACCTCGCGCGGGGGTTTATACTTTGTACGGCAGTTTTTTAAAATAACCCTTGAATCAATCGAGCCATTCGTACCTGCTGTGAGATCTATCTGCGGCTCGATGTGCAGGAATCATAAATTAGTTTGGGGAAAGGTTTTGAAAACTTTTCAAAAATGTACAGTTCGAAATAGAAACCAAGACCTTCGCAGTAACAGACTGTGTGACATGACAGACGTCCATTATTGTGAAAATCATCCTAATAGATAGCTAATTACCTCTTTGTTTGCCGCGGACAAACCGGCATTCGATAGGGTGGTGTTCGCTGAAAAATTACCTACAAATTTAACCTTTTTCCTTTATTCCAACACATTACACCGCAACTTATAGAGCGCTCTTTTTAACGCCACAGAGAAAAAACTCCGTACGCATTGCTCAAAGGGAAAAAAAATCATTGATTGCCAAAATTAGAGACGCAAGAATAACTAGTTATACATTTATTCAGTCATGAAATACAAGAATGCATGTCTAGATTGTACGTTTTATGCATTTCTTTTTCAAAAATTAGCACCTAAATTACCAGAACTCTTGATCCTAAGATTTATGGTCAGTAAAGAAAACAAAAATGAGATGTTTTCATGTAGCACTTTCGGCTCCTCCGCAGTTCAGTGGCAAAGTCGACCCCGGCCGCTTTAGGGAAGAGTCAATCTGCTTCACTGCTTCTGCGACAGATTCATTTAAAATGTGCTCGGCACCTTTAATGAAGCTCGGCACGCAGTTAATCTTTTCGGCAACAGCAAAAATGAAAGTTACAGACTGGAACCTGCCGATAATCCCAGCTTACTTGAGCACTCAGCGCTGTCTGAAATAAAATCGGACGAATGGCGAGTGCTGCGCAATTGAAATAGCTCGGCCTTTTCTCAGCATAGTTGGTGTGAGAAGAGGACGCCATTCTTGCCATAATTGCCCCGCATTGACAAATTATAAATGGTCCCTCATATGGTCAAAGACTGGATCCGAAACTTCCGCATAGTTCTTCTGCAGCATACGAAACGGTGTTATTTTTCGCGAAGTGGACTGGATTGCGCAGAATGGACTATGTCGCGCCGTCGTTGAAATTGAACCATTCGAATAGGCGCGGTAAGGAAAGAAAGAGTTAAATAGAATTCATTAAATTCTAAGCGGACTCATTGTGGTGATTAGGGCCAATGGGAAGTTCGAAGCCTTGAACAAGTTACGATACCACTTTTCGAAATCAAGAAAAAGTATTTCTAGAAAGCTGTACCACGCGGGGGTTTTCGTGCAATGCTTGAGAAGCATTGCACGAAAACTGAGCGCCTTAGGTGCGCAGGACGCTCTGTACAAACGGAATTTTCACTGGCGACGTGTTGCTGCGACACTGGCGCCTGATTCGAACTGCCTGTGAAGGTGTGTCACGTCGTGCACATTCTTTTATGTGATAGCGTCGGGCTCCGGGCATGCAAAAAATGGGGTGATGGTGTTGTGTATTTGTGAGCGAAAAATACTGATTGGTAGAAAAAGTGGGGACGTTATAAGGGGAGCTGCGGATTTGAAAACGGATTAAAACATTAGAAAGCTGTTGATTAGAACGCCCCAAAAGGCGATAATAATCATTAGGACATCTAAGTATATAGATGAAATGAAGCGTGTTGCAAGTAAATTGGGTTATTAGACGGGAATCGAACATTTGATCCTTCAACTGCGAGTACCACACGCCACCGCTAGGCCACGCGAACACGTTCATAAGGCTTGGTTTTAGCGGTGCTTTTTTAATGTATTTCGGGGTGCATTTTTACCTAATGATCGTTATTGTGAAAGGGGAAGCGGTGCCTGTGTCGGCGTGGGCAAGAGGAACCGCTGACGGGACCCATTAGGCACCTTTAGCATACCGTGAACCATGTTACCGTAGCCGTTCCCGAAGTAGCGGAAACCTGCGCGCCGTTAGTGTGCTTCCGTCCGTCGCCTTGTGGAGCCAGATGGCGCCGAGTAACCGGCGCCTGCGCTCGCCTGCTGCATCGAGACAAATAAACGCGTGTGCACTGGCGGTGGGCGGGCTCCCGGTGCAGTGGTGACGGTGACACTGTACACGGTATGTTAAACCTGTGTATTAGCGCTTCCACGTCGCGTCCTTAAAGGCGCAGTTTAAATGGCGCTCAAATTATTTCTTAGCCGCTTGATGCAACCAGAACGACAGTCGTTCCCAACTGCAGAGTCGATATTTTTAAGAGCAACGCAGCAGAAGAGTATTCATGCCTTGATTCAATGGAGAAAACAGTTCGAATCTGGCGCCGCGGACTTGGGAAAGCTTTTTCAGTGAAGGCTGCATTACCACCGAGCTTCCTGAGCGCCCCATGCTCTGAGTTTTGGCTTTTTCCGGAAAATTTTCCGCATTTCCTCGCACTGAAAGGCTTTAGAGAAAAGCTTCCTTTGCGTTCCGTAAAACAGATATCGCATTAACTTATTAGTGGTTTCGAACTCCAGATTTAGTGATTCAAAAGTTGAAGAATGAAATTGAGTTGACTCACCAAATAATTAGGCAGATTTGTGTAGCCACTCACGTTCGCCCTGTCTGAGAGTTTCTTGCTGAAAGCCTTTCTGTTTTCAGCTCTGTACTCTCAGCAATTTTTTTAGTCGTTTTGGGGAAACTCACCCATAGCCGAATATATTCAGAGCGAGCATATCTCAAATATCATCATATGCTGTGCGTCATCTGTCAAATGGATTCTCTCTTTCAAAGTAAATAATTTGTGAGCCATGCGCAACCTTGCAATTTGTCGCGACATGACGCCGTGTTCAAGCTTACTATAACTCGAAAGAATTTTAGCATAACAGTGTTTCTATTTCGTTTCAATTTTTTAGCAATGAAGACTCTACGTCACTGAGGTAAGTACGTCCATCACATATATACGAACACTTACAGCACTAGTGAATTTTGAGGAAAACGAAAAATCGTGTTTTTATGCTTGGCAATCTAAGACGAATTTTAGTTATCAAATGGCTGTTCAGTTGTAAGCATTGCCAAAACCAGGGCTGAAGTCTACGCGCACAGAGGTAAAATAACACCTAATTGCTAAATGCTGGAAGTATAGTGCGAACGTAGTGCAGTCAGATAGTACTCATCCAGCGCTTGCAGGGTGCCCCCATTGATCTTTTGCATCTCCTCCCTTCAGACTTGAGGCCTGGTGGAACCCTAACGCTGTGCTAAGCGGCGTTATCGCCTTGAACGCTATGCACACCGCCGTACTGCGCCATCTGTCCGGAGATGCGAGTGCCACCATCGCAATGAAGGTGCGCCTCTACAAGGAAGAAGAGGTGAGCTCCCTAGCGCTTTTTGCTGGGACAGCCATTTAGACCCGACGACAATGGTTATTGTGTGGGCAGCTAAGCCCTAGTCATGTTAATGTATTTGTTTACGTGCGGCATTTTTGTGGCGAAAGCTACACTACAATAGCTGGGACGCATTTCGCCGTGAGCCTCCGAATGACGTTGAAACGACTTTGAGAAATGTCATTGCTAGTCATTGCTATGCACGTATACTTAACCACGTGTGGTCCACTGAGCGGACCGCCTTTGACCTTGACCTTAACATTTGAAGTAAGGTGGAAAGTTGGGCTAGTTGAATCTTATCCATGATGAAGTTAGTGCCAAAAGCGCTCGAGTTGTGTCTCTTCTCCTACTTTGGTCCTCGTTTTTGGCGCTAACTTCATCATGATTAACATTTAACCTTGAACTGTTTTCTTGAACTTTGACATTCAACCAAAAGTTTGGATTTCATCTAGCCTTGAATCCTAATAGTCAGCCTACGCTGTGGGGGACCACAACTGACTTGGCCTACCAACGAGAAACTCGCACTTCTAATTTCGGAGTGTCGAAGAACGAAACGGTGGCTAACTATTTTACTCACCATCGAACAGTCTTTGTCTCCATCAAGCCAATGAATGAAGATGAATAAGCGGCTGTGCTGTGGTGGGGGGAATTAAGAAACAATAAAAGATGTACCAGAGACAAACCATGATTAATCATGCATATGCAGCTTTTGCTACGTGAAGCTTGGTTCGGAAAAATTGAACTGCTGCCTAACTTTTCAGTGCAGTGCTTGCAGAGACTCGCCTAATTTAAAAAAAAAAAAGATTAAGCCATCATTTCCGCATTTAAACTTTTGCTCCGCCCCAGAGCCGATTTGAACATGCTCACCACTACCTCGAACAACGAAGGGCGGTATCTGTTACGTAGCTTTTGTCTTGCGTACATCCACGAGCGACACGTTAGTGATAATTTGTACACAGGAATTAAAACGATCTCTAAATCCCATCAATAGCTGTTTAACATTCTTCAGGTCCAGAAAATATATGTTTTAGACTGTAGAATAAATGCAAAATTTCTCAACGCTCGGCATACCGGACACAGCTATACAATTTCGCCATTGTCAGCTTTGTGCAGCAAGTGTGCGAGCTATATATTTCAGTGCTATTCTTGAATAAGTTCTCAGAACCTGGCCCTGACAATCGACGATTCCTTGAGAATCGACGACTCAAGCTGACCAAGAAGCTGAGGCGTCCGTACAGACCTGTGGGCTAACCTAAAACGGGAATTAGGTGCCGAACGCAGCCGAATTTTCTGCACAAGTTTTAGAAGAGACGAAGTGAACAGCCAGCGAGGAATGTCGAGACATTAAACGGGCAAGTTTATGATGCAAGTAATAAGCACTGACTTAAAGGGTCTGTGAGAATTAAAGTAACCAGGGGACGAAAATGAAGGACACCAGTAGATCATTTTTATCCTAATTCTCTATAAATGCTGTGCATACATTGGAACCACCATTGTTTTCATTGCAATTGGGTAATCTGTTTGTGCAGACCAACTTATATTTACCCTGACTTTCTCTTTAAATAAGAGTTCGAGGGGTCTATGAACATTTTCCAAAGTTAGTGTCAAAACGAGGTAGAGTACATTGCGGGAGGCGCCTCATAAATGAACTAATACGATTGATGTGTCCCGGATTATAATAACTGCCAGCATAGATGCATTATTCTAACCGAAGAGTAAGCTTCGCTGAAGACTGGAAAGTGTGTTCATTGTGGCGAAATATGCTGAGCTTGGAAGAGAGAAAGATTCAATCTGCGCAGCAGATTTTTCCTGACCTGTCCATGGTCACACCGTCCGTACAAATATTAGCAATCCTTAGCACACTACCAAGAAACAGTTGACAGTTCCAAACACTTCCCCCATAGCCGGAGAACGTATTTGTGGTTTACAGTATACGCGCCAGCACTTTCCTGAAAGACAGCGAGAGGATAGAATGCTCGCGAATTTGCCCTCTCGGCCAGTGAAGGGGTGAGACGCATATGCTGTTTTGCTAAAGGTAACGACGCTGGAGGGTTTGCTTCTCAGTAGTATAGTGGAGCCCTTATGGCTTTGCTAACGACAAAAAAGGTCCTGAAAGGTGAGTACAAAGCTTCCTTTACAGAGGTTACAGAGATTTCTTAAAGAAATTTTAAGCTTGAGGGGTGACATAAGTGTTTCACTATATTTATTTATTTATTTACATATACTGCAGCCCCGATGGGGCTATTGCAGAAGTAGGAGGAAGGATAAAAAAGAAAAGGCAGAGAGGGACAACATATTCAGAAGTGAACACCATTAAAATACAGAACAGTAATTCAGCAGACTAATTACAGATTTGTAACAACGTTGAAAATAGGTTTGGTTCCAGGGAGCATATATCACCGGGCAAAGAATTCCATCGTTCGATAACACGAGGGAAAAAAAAACAAAATTTGAACACATCAGTGCGCGTGTGAATGGGCGTTACATTCATTGGGTGGTAGCTGCTTGTAAATGAAGGTGTTGATAATTGTAAATACTCAGACAATGAAGCAAAGCGGCATGAATTAACAATGTCATGAAAATATTTTAAACACTCATTGTCGTGGCAAGTACAAAGGAGAGAAAGGCCTATGGCAGGAAGAGTGGATGAAGGTGAAAAATTTCTGTCATACCGTCGACAAATAAACCATACTTCTTTCCTTTGGACGGATTCGAGCTTACTGATATAGGACTGTTTATGAGGATTCCAGATTATTGACCCGTACTACAAAAGTGGACGAATTAAAGCAGTGTATGTTACCAATTTAGTTTCTTGGGGGGCAACATAAAGTGTACGTTTTAGATACCCGAGCCTCCGCATTGCATTATTGGATATTGTGTTAATATGCTTTGACCAAGACAAGTTAGAAGAAAAAAGAAGACCTAAATATTTGTACTCGGACACTTGATTCAGAGAGTTATCTTTGAATGGGCAGGTGTAAAAAGATAACATTGTGCGATTACAGAATGACATGCATACAGATTTACGAAACTTTATTTGCATCTGCCATGTTTCGCACAATGACCAGAATGACACAGATGACTGATTTAGTTGCTCGTGATCCTTATGGGTGTTAATTGAGCTTTATATCACACAATCATCTGCATACAACCGAATTTCAAAAATAATATTTTCTGGCAAATCACTAATGTATAATAAGAATAACAGTGGCCCGAGCACGGATCCTTGTGGTACGCCGGATGATAAATTAACAGTTTCAGATGAACAGGAGTTGAAAGAAACATACTGTGTACGATTAGAAAGAAAGCATGATATCCAGTCCACCAGTAACGGGTTTTTGAGTATTGAATTAAGTTTACAAAGAAGTTTGCTGTGTAGAACGGTGCCGAAAGCTTCAGATAGGTCAATAAATAAAGCGTCAATTTGTGAGCCGGTGTCGAGGTAACTAGCAATGTTGTGCGTGAATTCGACAAGTTGTGAAATGGTACTGAGCCCGCGCCGAAACCCATGCTGAAATTTGCACAAAATATTTTTCGCTTCAAGAAATTCTGTAATGTGCTTGTGAATGATATGTTCTAGTAATTTGCATGAGTGTGAGGTTAACGAAATGGGGCGATAATTGGACAAGATTTGGGTGCTGCCAGCTTCAAACAGGGGAATGATTTTTGCAAGCTTCCAGGCTACGGGGACGGTTGCGGATGATAGCGATTTCTGGAAGATGGTAGTCAAATAGCGGCTGGTCCAAAGAGAGTAACGGTGCAGAAATACATTAGGGATATAATCAGGACCACTAATTTTTTTCACATTTATGTTCAGAATTAGGTTCAGAACTTCGACGCTCATTAAGACATCATCGACAGAACATAGAGAGTTGCTAGGAAAAGTAATAATTTCAAGGTTATCTCTTGTAAATACCGACTGAAAATATTTGTTGAAACTAGTAGCTATAACCAACGAGTCACAGAAAGGCTTATCATCAAAAATGAAGGTATTGGGACTAGCTAGTGCTGTGTGGCAATATGGATGCCCAAAATATGCGGGGATTGTGCTTCATTAATTGCGGCAAAGAATTTCTGTAGTAAAAATCTTTTCCGAGTGAACTTTCACAGGGAGATAGTCTTTAGCGTCGCTGAACTGTTGCAAAAGTGCAGGGTTGCCATTGCGCTTGGAAACGCGTAGTCTGGCAACACGACGAGAAAGATAGAGTTTGTCTCTTCTTATCCAGGGCATAGTGTGGTTTTGCTTTTAAGTTTTTAATGGAACAAAACGCTGAATACAGACCTTCACAATGTTTTCGAAAAATGTTACCAGGAAATTCACGTCACCTGATATGCTAAGGTGTTGAGACTGTTCAAATGACGGGCGACCTCCTCTCGCACAAACTGCTTGATGTGCTGAAGAAGGGTCGGCTGATCGTTAGCAGGACCGCCTACCGTCAAGCTCGAAAGGTTGTCGTCCGGGCAAATGACACGCCGGGTGACATGACGCTGTTTTCGGAGCTCGTCGTAGCTCTGACACAATGAGACGACGTCTGAGACGGTTTGAGGATCTTTAGACACCAGCATTTGAAATGCGTCGTCCTCAATCCCTTTAAGAATGTGTTTGATTTTGTCAGCCTCGCTCATAGATGGATTGAGCCGCTTACACAAGTCAACAACGTCCTCGATGTAGCTGGTGAAATTCTCGCCATTCTGCTGGGCACGACTGCTCAAACGTTGTTCGGCACGAAGTTTTCGGACAGCGGGGCGGCCGAAGACGTCAGTCAGGCTGGTATTGAGAGCCGCCCAGGTGGTAAAATCGGCCTCGTGGTTGCGGAACCACAAGTTGGCGACGTCGGTCAAGTAGAAGATGACGTTCGTGAGCTTAACGACGTCATCCTACTTGTTGTATGCGCTCAGCGTTCGTAGGAGGCCAGCCAATCTTCTACATCGGTGTCGTCAGTGCCGCTAAATTATCGTCGGGTCGCGCTGACGGACGACACCGGAACAGGTGACAGGCTGGGCAGGTTGCACCGAGGTGTCGGACGTCGTGGTAGAGCCTGGTAGCCTGGGCATCGTGGCGTAGATCCACGGGGAGAACAAGCAGCACCTCCACCAAGTGTATTGTGGAAACTCGCACAGTTAGTGTGGACGGCCGCAGTCCTTGTCCCAGCAGTGCTGCTCAGCAGGCCGGCGTTCGCAAGCGCGGACCCGAGCTTCGTCAGCTTCGTCTTCTGTCTTCTTCCTCTCCTTCGGCAGCGCTAGTCGCTGAGGCAGCAAACCCCAACTGTCTTACAGTCACTTAATAAATCCAGGATAGTCACGTCGTCGGCTCTACTGAAATCCGGAAATGTTGAATAAGTTAGTTTTGAGGAAGGAATAGAACATGGGATCGAAACAAGAACAGCATTGTGATCAGATATCCCCTCGACGACTTCGCATGTAAAATTCGTCGCCAAAAGAGAAGAGCTTAAAAACACCAGATCCAGTATTGCCGAAGACCTCGTGAACTTATCAACTACCTGTTTTAATCCAAATGACAAAGAAAAATTGACAAGTTCATTACTTATTGCAATGTCGGGACCAGTAATGGATAATGTATGCCATTGAATTCCGGGAAGATTGAAGTCTTCTAGGATAATTATATTTTGATTGGTGATATGATCAGAATGCAAGAAGTTACTTAAAGAAAGCACGTGGTCTACGGAAGTGCTTGGTGGTCGATACACCGAACCGATAACAAATGATTTGTTACCTACGTAGTGTTTGCACCAAGTCGACTCTATTTCGACAGCGACAGAAATTTCAACAAATTTCAGACTAGAGTTAATGAAGAGAGCGACACCGCCTCCTTTCTCATGCAGCCTGTCCGCCCTAATTAGAACGAAACCTGGACGAGTTATCTCAGAGTTAATTATACCATCATGTAGCCACGTTTCGGTGACCACAATGACATCAGGTGAATGAGTGAGGATTAAGGGGATAAAATTGGAAAGTTTGTTTACTAAACTTCCTGCATTAATGTTCAGAACACGAAGGTTCGCGGCGGTGTCCCGTCAGTCAGACTCTGCGTATGGCTTTGCAGCTGTAGCATTAGCAGGAGCAGTGTCCAGGGGCGTTGATTTCGAATCTTTGACAAAACTTTTCTCAACATCATCCCAGTTGTACCGCACGCTATCAATAAACACGTGGTCATAACGCAAATGAACCTTCGAGCAACTGTCACGATAAGATTGCGTTACATCCCATATTTTTTTCCGGATCAATCGAACGTGAGCAGAGAAATCCTCCGATAAGCTAATGCCTGAATTTTCGAGCCTTTGAGCGTTTTTAGCGCTTGAGTTTTTTCCCGAAAGTCAAGTAGCTTATCGACGACAGGACGAGGGCGCCCTTTCTGCTTTCTACCTAGCCGATGATACCTTTCTATTTTAGGACAATCCAACTGAAGGTTAACGATGAATACCTCAGTCACCGCAATGAACAGAGCTTTGTTAGTTTTATCATCTTCTTCAGCAAGACTGTGAAATATAAGATTGTTTCTGCGAGAACGGTTTTGCAGCTCATCATTTCTTGAAACAAGCTTGCTAACAACCTCAGACAACGAATCCAACTGGCGTTGCACGGTCCCGTCGCTTGCGTCACCGTTCGAGGTTGGTGGGTTTGACTCAAGAGCAGAGACTCGTGATTCAAGTGCCTCAAAACGAGAGTTCACTCTCTTCTGGAAACGTTTTACATCTGCAATATCTTCGGCCATTTTTCTCTGGCCCGCAAGCAATTCGGCAAGCATTTCATTAATAGCTGGCTGATTGGAAGTGGAGCAAGCGTCATCAGTGCTTGCTACTTGAGCATTAGCGGAAGAAGGTGTAGAACGTGTGCTTGGTTTTGAACTGGGATTACTCTGACAGGGTCCAGGATTAGTTTCCACATCTCCGCTTAAGAGAACACTAGCAATGCAGTAAACAAGCTGTGAATACAACGATACACACACATAACGAAAACCGCGATTGCGTGGGCGAGGAAACAGCATCAAAAATCTGTCATCAGAGCGGACGCAACGTGCGTATTTAAGAAAACGTACCTGCGTGAAGAATAAGAATCGGATCAGCATGCTGCCGCTTTCGCTGTCTCCTGGCCCACTGGTAGTCAGCTGTGTAAGCATTGCTTTTATACGATCTGTGGGTGACGTCACAGAACTTGGCTTTAAGATGACCGGTAGATAGAACATGACATCGGCGAAGGGAGATGCTCCGCCAGGTTGCGCGGTGGAGTGCACACCCGTGCTGTCTTTTGCAAGAAAGATAGGGCAGTCCACGCTCGCACAGAGGTCATCCACGTGGAGGATTGGTGATGGCGATGGAGCTCAAGTCCGTAGCGCAAGGAAACAAGGCGCCGCTGTAGTCCCGCGGAAGGCACCAGCGAGGCAGGCGCAGAACAGCGTGAAGAATAAGAAGCGAATCAGCATGCTGCCGCTTTGGCTGTCTCCTAGCCCACTCAATGTTGTTGCTTGCTGCTTATGTTGTTGCTTGTCATTTAAAATACTTCTCGACTAATGTATTTATTTCAATCATGTTATAAACCCTGTATTTCCCTCCTGCAGCAATTAAGATGATGTTAGCAGCAGATAAAAATAAATACAATGAATTAAATTAATACAAGCAAGCCATGGAGCCGGGTTGCTTTTCGCAAATACATTAAATAGCTTTCGGGGTAAAGTGCAGTGGTGCTTCCAAAAATATAACAATGGTGTATGTTCCGAACCAATTCTGTGGACTAGGTAGGATTTATTTTATTGTTTTTTTGAGTGCCCGCTGTAATTTATGACTTCCCCCGCAACACTGGGGTAGGGCGAGGTTAGCGTACCTCGTTAGGCTCCATCTTACTGTCCCTGTTTTCCAAGCTCAGTCTGCCACAACCATGCGTGCTGACTCGAGTGGCATAGTCCGCACACTGTTTTTTAACGAGTCTTCCGGGCGTCCAGAGCATCGTGGGTCCATTGCTCGACTTCTCCAAGGCTGCCCGGAGGGATGCGCTGGCCGTCGTCCTGCCCATGTTCGTGCGCGCCGTGTTCGTGCCCCTGGCCGTGGCCATGTCCGTCGCTCCCCTGGCGCTGCAGCCGTGCGCAGAACGCGTCGGCGGCGTGCTCGCTCTCCAACTCATGGCCGGCGTGTCCCCTGCGCTCATGTGGGCGGCCAACCTCGCCTTCGACCTCTCCACCTACGCACTGGCCTGGAGCCTTGTTGGAACTATGCTCAATACACAGTACGACCTTGCGGCCGAGACAAATGGTATGCATGACTGTGTCCCTAACTACGGGACTTTGGGGGTAGCGCGCAAAATCACCTCAACTGAGCGCGGAGGCGAGGGAACACAATCAGTTGCTCCGGACTGTAGGCGGAATACATAATTTACCTGAAAGAAAGATAAATGTAATCAATGGCGATGAGAACTGTACACTAAAATCTAATAGAAGCGAAAGATATGAGGTGAAAATATAACAATGAAAACTTGTTTTCATTATTTTCTTCCCGTCTCTCAGCATAGTTCAGCCCAACCTACCGTGGGGCGGGTCAGCACGAACGCAATATTTTCTACACGTTGCATTTCTATATGCTATACTGATACGTTCATAACAAATACTTGCTATTACTTACTACAAATTACCAAAGCGTAATATAGTACATGTGTACTTGTCAAGGAAGGTTATGTGGTTAACAAAGCGTTCTAAAAAATTGAAATTCCTTCTAGCCAAGACACGCCTCCTGCACTTGTAAAATACGCGCTATGGATCCTGTGTGCGTCAACAACTGCGCGTTTCTCGAATGAATGTTGGAAACTTTTGGACGATCCTAAGTTATTATGTTGCTTACTTATCTTTTGGAGAGCGTCACCTATCGAACCCGCCTCAATGCATCAGTGGTTACAGCACTTGAGTGCTGAGCCCATGCTTCGAGGGATGGAAAACACAAGGCTCCCATGTACTGCTGCATGTCAGTGCATGTTAATAGCCTCAGATGGTCGAAATTGATACAGAAGCCTCTACCTATATCGATCGGTACGTTAAACTCTACATGTGGCACCATACCCCTGCATATAATGCTATTAGGACTTGTTTCTTGAAGCTTGATAGTTTTCATGAGAAAATTAAACAATGAAAGCCAAAATTACGAGCACACATTCTAATTCTCTAGTAACTTCAATGCTTTTTGCTCAGAAAGAATTTAACGACCCGAAATTCAACACCTTGCCGGAGAGTGAGAACGAATTCACAGAGCGACATTTCTTTAGTACGCCTTCCTATGTCTATGTTTACGTAGTGTCTTACATATTGTTGATATCTTTTCCTAAACTTTGCTGATTTCATTATGTAAGCTTTTTAATGTACTTGAGTATTTTAGAACAGAAAATTAGCGCGAACTTTGTCCACGAAAGCATATACGAAATTAAAAAAGAAATACACTAGCGGCCACCCGTTATCATATAGCTTTACTCAGCTTTTTAATGTTTTGAGCACTGAACATTTTTCATTTTTATTCTTCTTTTCTATTCGCCAGTTGTAACTGACGAAATGAAATTCGCCTCGTAGATTTACATACTTTTTAATAATCAAAATGTGACTAAGGGGGGGGGAGCCTCTAGGTGGTAGCCAACATTTCGACAAGAGGGCTTGACTTCTAGAGGAAAAAGTCCTGTTGTCGAAACGTTGACAAGAACCCTGAGCTTCCTCCTTTCCTTGTTCACTTGAAAATGTACTTCAAAAAAAAAAAAAAACACGAAACTAAGCTATGGCAGGAATTATAGCCGCTTGCCGTTTCAATAATGTATTGTTGGTGTAAACTGCGGCCAAATCACTAGACTGTTTTCAGAAATAGCGGCACATAGGTACTTTTCATCTGGAGCTGCAAACTCGGTAATATTGAATTGCTTAAAAGCAAGTGATAAATTCAATAGGGCAATGGAGCTTCGCTCAACACCTTCCAGCAGCCATACTAGCCGTGGTGCTGGCCTTCTCGGTGGTCGGCATCTGCACTGCCTACCTCATCGCGTCGTTCTCCAAGAGTCCTGCGGCCGCCTTCACGCTTACCGCCCTGTTCTTCTTCTTCGGAGGTGAGAACGCCTCCGCATGAATTACAACAGCAGCCAGGCACTGGTTCACTGCACTCCTCGGGCATGCTGTGCCCTGACCCGTTTTTCACACGTTGGTGCCAACGGCGACTTTCTGTCGGCATGAGTGCGTAAAAAATATTTTCAACCAATGGATGCAGCCTGTAGTCATGACATGTTTTGTACTGCTTGTATGCGGTGTCGAAACCTTATGTAAACAATATTTACCTTTGTCCTAGAGAAAATAGTCGCAGTTTACCTTTCTAGTTCGTTAGGATCAGTGAATTCTCAAGCTAAAGTGAATTAGCAACACCGCAAACAGAAATGGTGTTACTTAATGCATGCTAAGCATTCGATCCAGCTGCGCGCTGAAAGCTGTCTTGCAGAGTGGATGGCACAAAGCGCTTCGTAGTGCCTCAGAATTTATGATGAGGAAATACTTGGCCTCGCATGAAGCAATAGAATTTGCTAGGCCTTAAGTAGTTGCCTCCTAAATGAAGACTCGATGGAGAACCCTCTGCTTGCCACCGGATGAACACATAAAATATGCTTCAATTCGAGCAGATTGTGCCATCAGGTTTTCTCAACAGGCACACTGCCTAAATTTAGTTTTTTTTTTAATTTTGGCATTCAGAACCATATGTTTAATTCGCACATTGTGCCGAAGCAGACGAAGCTCGCAATGGCGTGGGACGTAGAGCTAGCGCTAGGCCAGCGGCCATTAAATCATCTCCAGTTCATCGTTCACCCCGCCTCATTCTTCGGCTGGCCGCCACGTGAAAATATCAATAACATCATAATATTGGCTCAAAAGTAATAAGTAATAACGGCGCCAGACTTTAGAGTAACAATAGTGATAATTTATCTCGCAAAGAAAAAGGTAAGTTATATACACTATGAAAAAAAGCGCAAACTAGGCGGGACACACCCAAGAGAAAGAGGACACCACAAGCGCTGACTTGCAATTTGCTTCTGGCGTCTTTCTCTACTGTGTGTCCCACATAGTTCACACTGTTTTTCTTCACGATTATCCACCAGCTTGCCCAAACTTCTGCTCTTTTGCGTCAGTGATATAGCCTGTGCACACGCCTTCCGGCTTAAAGAGCAACAGTTTATTGCTTTCAGAGTGCCGTCGGGAGCACGCAATCCGTGGAAAAATCACTTCAACGCAACCGTTTTGGTCGCACTTTACGGACCGTGCTCATATCAGGAGAAATTCCCAATAAATTGAAAAACCTGCCAAAAAGAATTCTTTACAAGCTTTGCCTTAAAGGAGAAGCGAAAGACTAGTTCACCATTGGTTACAGCGTGGGCTGCTTGTATAAACCTGTCGG
Organism: Amblyomma mixtum; assembly: GCF_055824585.1. Lineage (NCBI taxonomy): Eukaryota > Metazoa > Arthropoda > Arachnida > Ixodida > Ixodidae > Amblyomma > Amblyomma mixtum. The sequence goes on along the minus strand of NC_143016.1, from coordinate 136,254,110 downwards.
ACATCTGGACCGGGCGACTGGAGGATAAATACTTTTTTTTTCCGGATGGCTAACGTATGCAGAGTTTTTGTTTTCATGGTTTCGCATTTCGCCAAAATGAAACACGATTGCATTTTTCATTTACTGTGGAGACGAGCTCGATCGCCTATCGTACTTCGGTATGGCAACCGCCCAGTAGATCCTTTTTCCTTTCAGGCCTGTTAGTCAAGCAGGGGTAACTACATTTTCGCGGTCTGCAACCGGCAAAGACTATCAGCCCTAAACAGCTGTCAGTAGAGAGAAAAATGCATTTTGCTCGCCTTGCATGAAAAAAGAGCTGTCGAAGGTCTCCCGCATCGGCGGCTCTCTACCGCCTTTTTCAGTCGTGGGGGCTTGATGCAGTCAGTAAAATGGTCACCCCAAAAGGCTTAGACTGGCCTTGGCTTCCGATAGAAGCGAGGAATGCGGCGCAGGGGGGCGGCAACCCAAGGTTTGCGTTCCTCGAGTAGGTGTGGTGCAAGTCGGTTCCAGTCTACCGGCATCGCGCACTGCAGCACATCACGAGAACCGAATTCATTGATGATAACTTTTGTTATTCCCAAAGCAGCTTTTCTTGATGGCCAACCTGTTTAATAATATTAACGAAGAGCTAGGAACCAAGTTGTGGCACTGGTGCTGTATGACTGCACTTAAGCAGTTATTGTGTATGTCATTAGTGCGCAGAACCCGACTTTAAATGAAAGCAGCGAAGTACAAATCGCTGTAGTAGAGCTGCTAAAGGGGAAATAGAGCTCCTGATAAAGGCGAAAGAAAGCTGTGATCGTGTCCAAAAATATTCACTACGAACGGAATGTTTCGAAATCCGCTCGACTCCTTCATTAAGGCGTGCCAGCGCACGAAGTACGGGTGCATTTCTACTTGCGCGGAGTTGTACAAACTTCTCCTCAACCAGCGATGTAGTCAGTACACATACCATTATAATCCCTGTGCTGAGCGTCAGTCTGTAATTCATTCTATTACTATTACACGCTACTAACACACTGGGCAACGCAGGGGCGGCTCCCATGTTTGTGTACATGGTGGTGACTGCGCTGAACGTGTCGCGAGGAATCGAGGCCCCCCGCTGGTCTCCGGCGTCGCTGTCCCCGCTGCCGGCGTTCTCCTTTCCCTGGGCGCTGGTCAAGCTGCTGCAGCTGGACGCCGAGAACGCGCAGTGCGAGCGCTACGCGCGCACCCGCCACGGGGCCCTGTACCAGATCGACATGTTCTGCCTGGCACTGAGCGCCAGCAACCGCTTCCCAGGAGCCATGCACTTCTGCTGCGAACGTGAGCTTCGGGAAGCCGTGGGTCCTCTGACATCTGTATCGAATTGGTCGTGATCGTTGGTTTAGTGCGGAAAGTATTTGCTTAAGGAACAAGAGTGGCTCGTTAATCGGCTTTAAAGAGAAATTATAGGTCACGGCTTTTCGTTTCGGACCTATAAAGGCATATAGGACTTTCCGTGCGTTAAACGTACACCAGGGTTGTGTCGTGACCGATAACACCTAGACCTAAATTAACGAACATTAAGAATGTCATCCAAAGAGGCCAAAGGAGGGTTTCTAGAATCATGGCTATTATATCTTCGGCCATCACATCGAGGTATTATGTATTGGCAAATTTTTTTTATTTATTTAAGTGCAGAAACGTAGTAGCAAAGCTTAGTCGGAAAGTGTAAGGCAGTTCACGATGACACAGCGAAAGTATGCAACAGGAAAAATAATGAGACCACCAAGTGTTGGAAGCTTCTTACCGGTGATATCGGTAAAGTATTTACGTAGCTGTGTGCTACGTGTAGTGTTAATTTTAGGAGCACGATTGCCTCTGGATATCCTCTGAATGAATAGGGCCAAAAACTATTTTTAAGGATGTTCGTGCGTTTTGCGATTCACAACACTAAATCAAAAGGCTTGCAACTGCCAGTGCTTAGCATGCATTGTCGATGGAGTTGGAACGTAAACGGTTTCCGAAAACAAGGTTATTTTGTTATCCATTCCAGCAAGCACTCAACTTCAGCGTGGCCTGATTACCTGCTAAGCATTACCTAAAGCTTGCCGTTTATCCTCTGCGAAATGCTTCATCAGAAAGATTCTCCACTTATAATGCACTGCTACTTGTGCATCTCTGCTGTCACTGCGTCTCGACTTCAAGAGTCTCGCTACCCACTGAGCACTGCGCTAAACGTCACTCGAAGAGAGAGTAACAGATTAAGACAGAGTAGTGATGTACTGACCGTGACGCAATTACAAATATCCCCACCCCGCTCCCTGGAAACCTAATGAAAGTGTACCGTTTTTTTATAATGCATGTACAAAACAAAGAATTGTAGATTTTTTTTTATTTTGCCCCACGCTAAGTAAGAAGAGCAGACCGTTGCAGCGTGTTCAGAAATCACAGGCTGAACTGCAATTAACAGAAAGATAAAAGTTGAACCTCATTATAGCGAAGATGAAGGGGCCCGGCGATTATTTAGTTTTAGTCATACCTTCTTTATAGCCCGTGTTCACCATGCTTGAAAAGGGCATCATCATTACTTTGTTATATCGATTGTTATGCTATCAACCGTTTTTTTATAACTAGGTTCGATTGTATTAAAGACATTCAAAGGTATGGAGAGTAGCACAATGCGGTTTTTACGTAAATGCTGAGGAAAACACCAGAAACCTGGTTATTAATGAAAATTTTATTGCTTTCTCAATGAAATTCTTTTTAAAATATTGCGTATCAATTTACTTAGATGATTGCGAATTAAAAAAGTAGTTGAATGTTAGTTCAAATACCATCAAATGAAATAGCGCAGTTCGTCACAGATTGGCAGCGCTCCATCATCTAGTAGGTTTTATTTGGAAGGGATGGTGGAAGATATGAGCGTGGGTAGTGGCAGTTGCCACCATGCTCAGATTTTTTTTATATTTCTTTAGGCAAGCTGTCACATATAGCAGTGTTATCTCGCAATTCGGCATTTTATTTAAATGGAATGTTTAATACTGCGCATATAACATTATGTCAGCTCCCTAGCATTGAGTCACCAATCTTGCAATCACTTTTTACGAACTTTTACCGCAGATTCATTCACATGAACATTGATATCTCTAAACTTTAGGGCCTCAGAGAGACTGACTGTGCTTGCATTGACATTTGGATCTATACCACCTCATGCTAGTATAAAGTGTTCAATCGTTTCTACAGATTTACCACTCCTTGAACATGTGTCATCTTCTTGTTTATATTTCTTTGAAAGCTGCGCGTTCTAAGACACCTTAATCTACCTTCAAACAATATCGCACTGTCTCTTGAATTACCATGGAATCATTTCTTCCTGATCTGCGTTTTTAATTTATATAAAGATCTACAGTGTGCTTCGTCTCCATTGACCTAAGTTTTTACCTTCTGCATATTTTCCCCGTCGCTTAAAGCTCTTCGTTTCTTCGTGCCTGTTTCCTGCGCACGTGCTGGTTCGATTTCTCACCGCCACTCCAAGTACAATTGTGCTACAGTGCGAGCTTTCAGTGTCAAATGACATTAAAATGTTTTACTACTCGATAAAATCCCACATATTTCTGTGTATTTCTCTAAAAACTCTATTCTTATACACTATATACTCGGATGATAGAATGTTTACTTTTTGTACAACTTTCTGACCACCCTCTGGATGAATATTCCGCACTATACACCGAAAGACCTGTAGAAATGTTTCATTGCCCTGAGCTCACAGGATGGAAAACTTGGCGTTTCGTTTACACAAGTTCAATTTTTTCAGCAGCCGGCAAGAAAGATACTCCACAAGCATCCTTTAACAGATAAGATGGAGGCTTGGGTGTATCTTTTTAAAACCTTGGTTACTTTTGTTCAATTACATTAGCCAAGAATCTTCGCGTTACTTTTTTTTCTTCAGTATTTTACAGTGCGAAAAAAATATTTGTACCTAGCCTTTTTCTGTTGAAAGTGTTTGCGAATTACACACTGAAATGTGTTCTATAACTTATTTTGTTGTTTTAATAACATTTTGGACTGCAGCTCTCAGAGACGCATGTGTACAGAGCTATGAAGTAGGCTTGTGTCATCCAAAATTTCTCTTTCTTTGCGAAGGACGATCACTCAAGTTGAGGATTCTTTGCCATCAATCTTAATTTGAGGCAAATGGAGAATATGTAGGTACTGTTACGGAATTATTGAAGGTAGTAATCCATTCCGCCGATGCGTAGCAAAATCTTTCTTCAAAATTTTGTCCATCACTCATCTGAAATATTTAAGACAGCCATAGAAAACTAATGTGGAAGGTTTTTGACGATAGACAAAACGTTATTGAGAGAGAAAATCAGCGACTATGCTTACTGCTTTAGCATAATCTTGCGATATTGAAAGAACCGCGTTCATAAACAATTTCCCGTAAAAATTGCGCTTGTTTAAAATTTCTGGGTATGTAGGCTTGCTAGCCTTCATCTTGCAGGCAGCCTTTGAAGCCCTTCACACAAGCTTTTCCTGAATGACATTGCTACGGTTTGTTGCTTTTTTACTGCCAGCACCGTCATGCTGCCTACACAGAGCACAAAGTTGAGTTTTTACGAATATGAGTAGTCACTTCAGAAAGAGCAAGCTCCTTACTAGCGGCTCTTTTCAATATGGTTCTTCTGCTTTGATCCGCGCAGACTATACCAGCAACGCCACCGTGGAGCTGAAGACCTTGAATCCCTTTAGCTTTCACAAAGCTGGCGTCGGCATGGAGATCCTCGTCATGGCCGCAGAAGGGGTGCTGTTCTTCGCCCTGGTCGTGTGGCGGGATTCCCGCCCGAGAATGAGCTGGCGCCTGGGGCAGCTTCCCGAACTCCTCTATTCTTACGTGCGTGAAAAGAAAAAAAAAATTCAGCAGAAATTTTTGGAAAGTGGGGAGCGCAAGTCGATAGTACCTTAAAAACTAAAGTCACCGTGGAAGACAGGAGCTGTCTGCAATGTCTGTCGGAGTACTAGAATAGGGAAATTTTACATTCTCCCTACTTCTGAAGGGAATAGAGCAGTGTTCGCACTCCCTATACGCAAAAAAAAGGAGTTGCAGGATTGTTCTTGTTTCTCCTTTTGTATAGGCTGGAAAGCTTTAGTCAGTTGCGAACTGTACGTCTTGTATAAGTCTTTGATGAGGGATTCTACTGAATTTTAGTAAGGATCTCTCCGAAAGAGTATCAGGAGAAAAATAATCTACCTTCCTAAACGCTCTCCAATAATATTGTTATCTGAAGGCAAGTACTTGCGTACGCAAGTTGCAATAGAGGCTGCCTGCTTTTTGTGGCTCACTTACAGCTGTACGACGTGGTGTACACATCCTGCGGCCTTCGGCGTTGCAAGAATAGAGCACAGCTTGGTCTTATTCTATTACTGCACCCTGAAAAGCGTTCTTAAGATAGAGGTCAAGCGCTCCTTAAACCTCACATTCTACTTTAGAAATTGTAGTTAAGCAGTACTCAAACCTAAGGGACCACACAAAAAATTAGCGGATGCTTCATGTTTATTCCAGATATCTTATCTCAGTCAACTGAAAATTTTAAACCTTTCTTGAACATTCCTTTTATGATGCGGGTTTATTTAGGATCAGTCCAAAAAAGTACGTTCCATAAGTGAAAGGTCGAAACAGAGCTAATGTCCAGACGCGTTGGCATTTTTTTGCATCAAGCGCTACCCACGCTAACGATGTCCTGCTACAAGGTTCTTGTGTGTTTAAAGTGGTAGTTGTGATGTTACTTAAATTTTTTTACGGCGTCAAAAGGCTGTTCCACTGAAACACGCAATGTACGCATCAAAATAACTATGTTCAATTATAAAAAGCAGTTTGAGTTTGAAATTAATTTGTTAGAAACTTCCACTTTAATATGTTTGGAGAAGTGGTAAGCAAAGAAATGCAGCATTTTACATACTCAAATGAAAATAAGCGGTCAAAGTGAATTTGAGCTTTCTGCAAAAACTGACACGGAACACAGAATTATCGAGCTTTTTCTAGAATAACCCGATGTGTATTTGAATTGGAACTGAAAAAAATACAGCCAGTTATTACTGTCTTAATTCTGGAACAAATAAAATTCGAAAACGAATGGCTTCAAACATAGTGTGTAATAGAAGGTTAGTGCCTTTGCCTTCACAAAAATTAGAACTTCATCCTAAGCCATTAACTTTCTTCCTGATCGAAGGTTTCTGCAGTGCCCCACTTCAATCTAGTTTATCGAGAGTTTTATGGAGGTGCGAGCGGCAACAATCCATGAATTTCTGGCAAGCTGGATTGCTGGGTTTCCCACAATACAATGCTGTATAATAAAAGATTTAACTGTTGGGCAAGATTGTATTCTGACATCACTTTCAAGTTATTTAGTGCAAACGACAGAACAACAGAAAACACGAAGATAATTACATGTGCTACTCACAGCTTATTCATTGAAGGTTGAAATATGCATATATATATCCACAGGCCGGCGCCGGCACAATCTTACAAAGAAATTTAATTAGCAAGCAAGAAGTTATCAGACCAAGCGTGACAGAAGCTTAACAGTGCATTGCACAGTATAATTTATGTGTCACTTACACACTCTCTCCCCTTTGTATGATAAAACGCGCGCTTAAAGTATGACGACAGATTTTTTTCTTACTGCTACCCAAGATTCTTACGCCACGGAAATGCGCTTTACAAACGGTGGTTGCACCGCTCAGTGCCGCCGCATAGGTTAGCCCCAGAATAATGTTTGTATAAAAGTCCACATCGATAAAAAGACGCTGCTTTCATTTCCTATTACACAATCCCTTTTCTGCCCAGCAGTGCAAGCGCAAGAGCGCTGATGCGGGAGAGGAGGAGGAGGCCAATCTCGACTCCGACGTGTGCGCTGAAAGGGAGCTCGTGCGGCGCGAGTTGCGAACCGGCCTCGACGAAGCTAGAAACGCCGTGGTCGTGGACGAGGTACACAAAAGGTACTCGCTTCGATTTTGTTTCGTCTCTTTGGCTATCGACTGCTACTGATCTCGGCTCGCAGAAAGAATTCTTCATATGAACGTAGCTGGCTTCTTATTGCCGGCGCTACTACGGTCCGCTTTTCTACGCAGATACGGCCACGTTCATGCCGTCCGCGGCGTCAGCCTGGCTGTACGCCCGCGTGAGTGCGTCGGCCTTCTGGGCGCCAACGGAGCGGGGAAATCCACCACGTTCCGCCTGCTGGCCGCCATTTCGAGAGCGACCAAGGGCGATGCCTACACTAGTCACGCTGTCCTCTCGCGGGATCGAAGGCGGGTGAGGGAGCGGTGTGAAATGAGATATAGGCATGCGTAGCGCCGTAGTGCAAAACTTAGACGAAAGGAATAGTACCCACACGAAACATATTTTGATGTTTCATCGCTTGGAGCCTAACACTTTTATACACGATATCTCATGCAGCTTAAATTTAAAAAATTGCCCTTAAATCTCGTGTCACACTTCGTCCACACTTTAAGGGTCATTCCTTGAAAAACTTTAGAAGAGTTGCTACCCATTCCGGTAACTTCTACAGTCGACAGTATTTCATGCGAAAGCAGAGACGAATTAGCAATTTTTCGTTTAGTTCACAACTTAATGAACTTACTGATCCTAGACCACATTTAGTGCGTATGTGCAAGCTTAGATTTTTTGTATTTCACGTTATACATATTTACGGCTTCCCTATGTATTTTCTTTGCTACTTTGTTCCTTATAGTCGTATAAATTACGCCATCGATTGAATCACTGCTAAAAACATTGAGTGAGGTACTTATAGTACTTGATGTATTGTAGTCAGTTTCGTACTGCGAGTCTGTTCACAGTCATTCAGACACAGAGATAATAAAAAATATAGGGTCACTGACCAAGTCAGTTTAATTAAAGGTACTTTAAGTTTTATTACAGTTTAATTAAAGTACGTTTAATAAAAGTTTGACTTGGTCAGTGACCCTATATTTTTTATTATGCCTCCACCTGACCAGACGAGGTTTCGTCGAATTCTTGACTACACACACAGAGATAAACCACGGTCAAGGACAACATACTACAGGGACCATAGAGATAAACACCTCCTGTTGTTACGCCCACACGAATACTTTAAGCGAAAGTGAGCCTTCGACGTGTCGCCTAATTCCACGGTGCACTTCCCCGGGCAGTGGCAGTCAGCGATCGGCTACTGCCCTCAGACCGACAGCCTGCTGGACATGCTGACGGCACGCGAGTACCTGCGCATGGTTGCCCGGCTGCGTGGTGTGCCCGAAGCAGAAATTGCGCCGTTGGTCGACTACTTGCTGGCTGCCGTGAGGCTCTCGGATCATGCAGGGGTGATGTGTGGCGCTTACAGGTGAGGTGCCTGAAGGTCCGTACTGTCTGGTTGCTTAGACAACATCCTAGAAGGACCGTTTGGCTGTGTCGGGTTCCACTCAACATTAGCTCAGACACTGGCCATCCGAGAACTTCTCACGATGCCATGGGCCCTCTTTTTCTCATTAGGGCATATGAGAGAGTTCGAAACAAGTATTATTCCTTATTATTCTCAAAAGATAGCTTTTGTTTTTCAATAGAGCAGGAATGTTTTGCTGGAATAGCTAGTTGGGTTCTGTCATTACTAAATATGCAGCGCTGGCAGACGACGGACGTATATGATAAGGACACACATATGCATGGAGTCACCATCGGCGACTTCATGGTTTCGTCACCTGCTTATGATCCAGAATGTTCATTTTTCTCCCATGCAAAAGACAAGCTTAAAGGCGATGTCTAATGTGACGATTCGAACGGACCAACGCTGTGGGAGCATTCAATTTCTCTGAAGCCGCACAGCCTTTTGTACTTAAGCTAACGATACCGCAGTACATTTGACGCATATTTCGCGCTCTTACAAGATCGTTTCAGAGGAGTTGGCTCCTTTGCGGCAGCGCATTACTCGCACGAGACTGGACGTAACCAAAAGCACTCTGCTCGATTGGAAACAGAAATTAAAGAAATTACTAGCGGAATATTTTCGTGTGATCTTAGCGATCATCTGCCAGTCTTTCTGCTTTTTTCAACTGCAAACCGCCATGACAAGGACGACAATAAAAGAGCAGGTCGGCGAGCCATAAACCTTGAAACGCAAAAAGAATTTATCCACTTGGTCGGTCTGATTGACTGGAGTCAGGTGCACAATGAGAAAGATGCTGACAGCGCTTACGAGAAATTCTTTTCTTTACTACGCGCTTCCCACAATGCCGCATTTCCTGTATTACAGCCATCTGGTCGTAATAGAAGAAAACACAAGAAACCTTGGGTTAATTCCGAGCTTTATCACCGTATCAAAGTAAAAAACAAGTTATATCATGATTTTGTTCGTACACGAGTTCCAAATACATTTGCAGAGTTCAAGAAGTACCGAAACGCTTTAACGGCCGATTTAAGAAAAGCAAAACAGTGCTACTACCAGAATCTTTTTGAGAGCATATATAATAATCAGCGACGAGTATGGGAGGTTGTAAACTCGCTCACTTCAAGAAAAAAAAAATACCGACGATTACGTTACTTCCTAATGCGAAATTTGAGCGCAGCAAATAAGCTGTTTCACCTTTTCGATAGATTGAGGCAAAGAAATCGAGCAACACATGTATGCGCTGTCACAGAATTTTTTTTTTATTTTTCACACGTATTCCTTCAACAAAGACTCCACTAACAGTTCTTGACAGTCATGAAGGAAGCTTTGTGGTCGGAGAAATAGACTGATATATGTTCGACTTGGTACACCAATGCTTGATTCTCAAAGACGAGATCTATACAAGTGCCTCGCGAGGTTGTCACAGCCGTGGGACGCGTTACGATCGAGAGGAACGGGATGTTCTCCCGCATAAGTGTTAGGAAATTGCTGTTAGTCTTTATGTCAACATTAAAGTCCCCCACTACTAACATCGGTGTGGATCGATGGACGGTTAATGCGAGTTGCAGGAAGTGCACGACCTCTTTCGTGAGTGCGGTAGGGGCGAAGTAGGCAGCTACTACCAGCAAGCCGTTGGGCAACTTTGCGGCGCACAGTTCGCCAACTTCATGTGACGTGCCAAACATTTCGACTGGTATTGCAGAGAGACCTGTGCGCAAGTAGATAGCGACTCCCGCCGCTCTGTTGTGGTCTCTGCGAGCACCACAGCAGTATAGGAAATCTATGATTTCGAGAGCGTCTTCGGGATCCATCCAGGTTTCAGCAAAGCAAAGTACAGAGGAATGGCGCAGAATGTGATCGTGGTGTACGTCCTTGGCATGTGCGGCAAGGGAGCGTACGTTAAGAATGTGGTTGTGAATGATAAATCAAGTGCTGCCAGCGAATGACGCGTCCATTGGCTGTCTGCGTGTGTTACTGATGTGTGGTTAACATGTTAAGCTTCTCCTGTAAGAGTGGAACGCGACAGCGTCTTGCAACGCTGCCAGGGAGTCCACAGAACGCCATCGCCAATTCGGCTGTACGCCTTGCTGGACGGTAAATTTATTTTTTGAGGAAAGGAAATGTATCTCTCTCGCATATCTGGGTGGACACCTGCACCTCGCCGTAAGGGAAAGGGGGAAGATGGGAGTAAACGAAGACGCCGTATTAGCTAGACGCGCCTTTGTTCATTCCAAACCGTTCAGCTGGCATTACGAAGTGGCTAACGTGCTCGTATCGCACTCCGGAGACCCTGGTTCGATTCCCCAACTCAACCAATTTCGTTCTCGGTTTTATTGATTTATGCGGTCTAACTAGAAAGGTTAATTAGGCTATTTCATATTATTGCATTTCTATCCATCGTGTTCTGTCATTAACCTGTCAATTGTTGGAACTGTCTAGGATGTTCGACACAACGTATATGAAACGAGCAACGTCTTACTGAGTGGGGAAGTGCGTGGTGATGGAGGGAACGCGGCTTCGTACTTATCTGTTTTTTTCAGCAGCGTCTCCTTCCGCGGACGCTGATGTCGCTGCGGCGCGCGTCTTTCTTTTCTTTTCTTCTGACCTCTTCATTCTCCTCTATATTAATCAGGCTAATTGATTAATTAAGCAATTAACTAAACTCAGTCCAACTTAGTTGCAGCATCACTATACGATCCCTTTGATTGGTTGCATGGTTACTAGCCAAAGTACAATTGGCCCCATTTGAAATTCGCGCACTGTGACGTCACGAGCATTTCGACCAATTGAAAAGCGTGACATTGGGGGCGGAGCTGGTTACGAGGCCGACGCCGACGCCGACGCGAAACCCAGGAACGGACGCCAAAGAGCTGCGCTCTAAAACAATGGATAGCATTACGCAGCTCATAGTCGATGGTGAAGCACTCAGTGGTGAACGACTAGCTGATGCAATGAACACACATTTTGTGGATGCTGGCTCCTACAGTATCACGAATGCAGCTGCCTGCGACGACCGCATGCCAGTGGACACAATACTGAGTCACTCTCTTTTCTTGAGGCCTACTGATCCAAGTGAAGTTTCAAGTATAATCGGCAAGCTTAAAAATAATATATCTCCAGGGGTGGATGAACTTCGTCCAAATGAAATAAAATTAATATCGCCCTTCATATGTGAAGTTCTCAGCTACATAATTAACCTCACTCCGACAACAGGCGTATTTCCTAAACAATTAAAAATCGCCAAAGTCACTGCAATATTCAAAGGAGGTGATACAAATACTTTATCAAACTACCGACCTATTTCAGTCCTTCCTGCAATATCTAAAATATTTGAAAGCGTCATTCATGAGAGACTAGTTTCATTTTTTGAAAAGCATCAGGTAATAACTCAATGTCAGTATGGCTTTCGCAAGCATCGATAGACTGAACATGCTCTCGTACACATCAAAGACAGGATAATTGAAAACATGGAATGTAGAAAATATACACTAGGTTTGTTTTTAGACATTCAGAAAGCTTTTGATTCCATACAGTTCGACTTATTACTCAACAAATTATCAAGGTACGGTGTCCGAGGTATTGCACTAGATCTTCTAAACAGCTATTTGAATGATCGTTATCAGCTGGTGAAAATTAATGATGCAGTATCAACACTTGCGAAGCTAAAACAAGGAGTACCACAGGGATCAATATTGGGCCCATTACTATTTCTAATCTATATTAATGACATTGTCGAAATAGATAGTTCTGCTCAAGCTCTAATGTATGCAGATGATACCAATGTCTTCTTCTCTTCACATAACCTAATGACATTAGAATTTTCTGTAAATGACTACCTTGTACAACTTTCAAACTGGTTAAGAAGGAATAAGTTAAGATTAAATGCCTCAAAAACAACATATGTCATATTTCGTCCCGCCAACAAACCTCTTTACCACAACCTTAACGTGAAATTTGAGAACACCTTGATAAGACAAGTTCAGGCAGAAGAATTTCTCGGGGTTTGGTTTCAGGAAGACTTGAGCTGGTCTGTACACGTAAGAAACCTAAGTGTAGAACTTGCCCGCACAGTTGGATGTCTTTACAGAATATCTGCGCTCATACCTCTCTGGCTGAAAAAGAATATTTATTACTCACTTTTTTATTCCAAACTAACCTACGGCTTAATGGTTTGGGGCACTACTACACAATACAATTATACTAAGCTAATTACTTTACAGAAGAAAATCCTACGCTGCTTCGAATCTTATCGTGGCATTCCACAGGACTTAAGAACCGCTCCTCTATTTAAAAAACACAACATCCTAAAGGCAGACCAGTTGTATTATTTCAAAGCACTGCAAGTAATACACCAGGAGAAACTGTACGGAATTATTGCCTCCGAAAACGCTGAATACCTTTTGAGGCACCGAAAACACCGTACACCAAAAATCCGAACAAATTATGGAAGACAGACAATGGCGTATCAAATACCTACCATCTTAAACAAATTTGAAGGCAAGCTAAACTTTGAATGCAAATTAAAAGCATTTAAATGCCAACTTAGGGAGCTATTGTTATGTTGTTAAATTAAATATAGTCATAATTGAACAGTGTTTTTCATGTTTTACTGTCGTCTCATAAAAGAAACACAAAACTCTGTATAACTTAAAATGACTTTCAGTTGCTTGTGTCTTGCTTTTGTGTCTCTTCAAACAGTATTATGAAGTTTTCACTGAAAATTTAAAAAGTGCATTATGTATTCATGTATAATTTTGTACAGCAGTTATTTGTGCTAAGTTGTTCAAGTTATTTGTGTAACGTCCGATTATGTGTGATTTGTTGTTTGTGTGTGCACCTGTATATGCAATACGTTTATGTACAGGTGTCAAATGTGGCGTTTTTTTATCTTTTGTGACTACCGCTGGGAGGCACGATTTATTATTTTGGTTCTAAGATGCTTGTTGTATCTGTACCGCTGTGAGCTGTGTAGGGTCAGAGGCCTCGTCAGGCACCATTAGCCTTTAGCTTCTGTCCCTGCATCAGACTGTGTTTCGTCTGATGCTGAAATAAAGTCTGAATCTGAAAAGTCTGAAAAAACTTGAAGCGCGGCCACTGAGAGCGGCCTCAAGCTCTAGCACCGACAGTACTTCATGGTCTGAGCGAGACACAATTATACGGAAATGTATGCATTCTGCTGGTGTGTTTTGGTTAGCAGCTTTACCATCTACTCAGGTTGATTGCTTTTGGTGGAGGAAAGCTGGTACCTCCAGGTACACTAGCTACAGTGTGAAAAGGAAATTTGTGATCCGTTAGCCTTCTGAGCACGTATACCGTAACGAAGAATTTTTTACAACGGTTAAATGATTGATCGGCAGTCTAAATATGATTTAATGTTTTCTATAAAGGCGCTTTTTGTGTCGGTGAAAGTAACGCTTGCTTATATGCATCTCGGCATTGTGAGGAAAAACGCGACATTTTCCACTCAGCGTTCCCTAACTTCTTAATGAGCAATTAAATAAGCTCGATATCTGGGTTGTCTGACCTGCCACATGTCCACTAGAATTTGCTTAGAATGAACTAGATTGGTGCTTTCAAAGCAAGAGAAAAAACTGCGACGTGCGAGCCATAGTGAACCAGAAAGCGGTCGAAAAGGCGCGAAATTTTGCACACCACAATATTCAAAACTGTGCAGCTCCGTTTTCGCTCCTACTTTAAATAAGAGAGAATCACTTCAACAGCAGGCTACATTCGAGGCAAAGCACAATGTTGTGATGTCCTGGGGGGAATAATGTAAATGTAATAGGTTCATTACTTGATGGAAAGCTCTGCTACTGTTTTCCTGCTGTTTACGATAATCTGGACGAAGAAAAAAAAATAAATGCAGGCTAGCGCGTAGGAAAGAAATAAAGAAGCGGAGAGACGCAAGCAGCACCGGTGTCATCAAGCGCTTTGCTGTTCCCAATGGTCTTGCGAACTTCAACGGTGCACTCTATTCGGTGGAGCAAGAACAGCTATTTGACACGTACTGACAACGGAAGAAGGGCTGTTCGGTCTGGCTTTTATAGTCACATTAAACACCTCGTGTTCACGCGCTACGAATCGAACGAAATCGCATGTTTGTCAAGGACGGCTTAGTTAGAGAGCAAGAATTGCAACACCAAACAAGGAAAAAAAACTGAGAAGGCAGGAAATTCAAAAACAGCACATGGCCACGCTCCACGCAGAGCCCGGCGTTAGACGTGCATAGTGTGCTTTGATCCATGGACCAAGATAGTCTGTCATTTGAATACGCTTTTTTAGCTTGCTTAGATGTCCGTGAAGCTCCATTCAGTGTCCATTCAGTGTCCATTCAGTGAAAGAATGAGTAATACTTTAATTTTACTAGGTCCCCTTATTTTTTCCCAGATGGTGGGGCAAAAAGCGGCATTGTGAAGTTTTCAATGCCATTAAAGTTTACTCTGTTGCTCTTCAGTTACGTTTTCACATTTGCTTAGCAGGATGCGAGGACGGTAGGAAATAATTTGGCAGAACGGTGACGACTTGCAAATTTCTATCCGGTTTTGCCCCTCTCTCACGTACATCGCACGTAGGTGAGAGTTCTCTTCCTTCCGTCCATGCTTCAGCTGTCTTAGATCGCCTCTGTAACACTGCGTGCATTTCCAATAGCATTATGCACCAACTAGCCGAGAAGACGGTCTTACTGACTTGACCTGATGTTCAGGCGAACATAGCCGCACCATGTTGGGTTGCAAGAAAATGGAGATTCAGTTTAGCGGTGTCGTATACCGGTGTACTGACAGCCTCGTGCGGAAGCGCAGTGGCAGGGGCGGAGCTAGGAGGGAGGGGCGGGGGCTCTGTGCGTGGGCAGTCGGCGTCCAGTAATCCACTATACATCTTCTGTAATACGTACGTCTCAGTAATGCCATTATGCACCAATAGCATTATGCACCAACTAGCTGAGAAGACGGTCTTACTGACTTGACCTGATGTTCAGACGAACATAGCCGCATCATGTTGGGTTGCAAGAAAATGGAGATTCAGTGTAGCGGTGTCGTATACCGGTGTACTGACAGCCTCGTGCGGAAGCGCAGTGGCAGGGGCGGAGCTAGGGGGGAGGGGCGGGGGCTCTGTGCGTGGGCAGTCGGCGTCCAGTAATCCACTATACATCTTCTGTAATACGTACGTCTCAGTAATGCCAAATATGTTTATTAGAGAAATTTATCGTGAATGAGGCGTATTAGCGTAGACGTGTAACGGTTTACTGAACGCCTTTGACGCGTCCAGGAGGGGCAATGGACGTGCGCAGCCGGTGTCTGGTAAACCGCTATACGTCTACGTTAATACGTTTCTGGTATGCTCAATTTATATATTGTCTTCGCTAAGTCGTAAAATGATGACGCCGGGATTGCACTCCTGCTCATCATGGTGCTCACAAAAAGATAGTGCTCGAGCTGATTGCCGAACCGTCATTTTGGCCGGTGGCCTTTTTATTCCCTGCTGCTTTGCCGATTCGAGTTATTTCAGTTGGAGCGCTTTTGTGGTGCTAACGTTGGGACAAGGGTGCGCGTCATTACCAAAACTTTTAAGATGTCACAGACTTGATTCTGAACTCAAGAAATAAACCACGTTAAAGTCTGCTTGAACAGAAGAACTGAAAGGGCGCATTTCTGAGCACGATCTACAACTTAGGTTGAAAATTTTAAGCTAGGCTTAAAAATCAAACGTTGGCTAACTCATCACTGAAATTATAAGTTCAGAAGTACTTATAAAATGTACTCATCAGCACGAGATGACTCCTCATAACCCTGCACGATTGAAATTTTTAACTCTGCGTCGTGTTAGCTCGGCACAGATAACAAATAGTTTGGGCCTAACTAGTTGAGTAGATGGTGCACACTTTTAGACCACTGCCGTTCTAATTCCCGTCGCGAGTGTTGAGATATGGGTGGGAGGCAGACGCAACAAGTAATTGTGTTTCCTCTTAACCCGGCAGTGGCGGCAACCGGCGCAAGTTGTCCGTGGCGGCTGCACTTGTGGGCCTGCCGCGGGTAGTGTTCCTCGACGAACCTACGGCCGGCGTCGATGTGCTTGCGCGTAGAGACATTCTGGACGCTCTGAGGACCATAAGCAAGGCCTGCGGCACCGCCGTCATCATAACATCTCACATGTACGGTTCCCGACCACGGCACACGCATTGGTCCACCCTTTATAGGTGTTTTATCAAGGACAGGGATAAATTTGTGACTTATTTTGCCTTCTTTAACGTCTCACCAATCATCAGTAATTCTCAGCAAACTTTGGTAGTACGTATCTCTGACTGAATGTATCTGAATTAATGTGTGGGAAAAAAAAACGGGCACAGTTACTTCCACTACACGAAGGACTGAGTGCTTGTGATAGGAAGCAAAATGTGCATTCTGTAAAACAGGTGTAGCAAATTCATGTATTGGTTACGTCAGCATTAGATATGAGCAATATGGTTGTGCCCGGAACTTTGTGCAAAGTGAAGAAATAAACTTTTTATACAAGTGCCAAATCAACATCTTTCAGTTTAGGCTGAGCATGCACCGCACTGACTTGAGATGCAGTCTTAGTCGCGACGCTAGTAAAAAAGCTCTCATCCATGGATCATAATTTGATTTTGGATTTAAAGTGCGCCCATAATATCTCTGAAACGCTATAGACCCCACGAATTCTTCGCACGGCTTAGAGGAAGTACATATGTGGACAGTTATTGTCATATTTCGTGAGAAAGGCCATATTGAAGCTTGTGAATACGCAGCATACAGTGTTCTTCCCCAACTAACCACGTACTTTCTACATCGGTTGTCAGTGATGGGCTTAGTAGCTTGAGGCGCAGCCCTGGCTCCTTTCGAGACAGACACAGTTAGCATTGGCAGCATTGGCAGAGTGCAGAAACGTCACTGTTGCCCTCCTTACGAAATCGCAGTTCGCTTGAAATAATCTGTAACTTGTAAAATGCGGGTTTCAACGCCCCGAAGCGACCAATGGGATATGAGGGACGCTGCAGTGAAGGGCTCTGGTTTAATTTAGACCTGGTGGGACACCGTAATGTACACTTTCATTGCACACCACGCGACCGATTTCATATTTTGCCTCCATCAAAATGCGGCCGCCGCGCGTGGACCAATCCCGTGAAGTGGGGCCAAAAGCTGTACGCGAAAGCCACTGAGCCATTGCGATGGGGCTCGCATGATACAGTACTAGAGAGTAGATAATTGTCTCAGACTGAAGCCGACAGTTCGGAACACTCTTGGGAATGTTAGTGTCACGCATGAAATGTAGCGCAGTGCGTATATTAGACCCGAGTTTGCACCTTTTATGAGAGGGCAAGTCGAGGTATGAAGGATGTTATTTCAGGCTGGCTTAATTTCATAAGGCCGCAGTCATTACGGGTACAAGTGCGCTCATTTGGAGCGTAGTATTTAGCTGCTGTGTGGTCGGTTGGCCGCTGTGCAACACTAGAAATCTAATTTGGTTACGAAGACAGATTACTGTGATATGGCTCAAGCCTAATTGTATAAGTAGATTTCAATTTACCAAATGTTGACTGGTCAAACATTTCACTTAAACCAATACGGATGATTAGGAGCCCGTCGGCAGACAAATCCGAGCGAAGCCGTTCAAATTGATGTGCCGATAAATTATTGAACAGCGCTGAAGTGAAGTGACTGATTTGGCCTCCCTCTCGTCTGGATAAGCACTCACACAAAGGCGACAAGTGGATGTAATTCATTTCCCTCTGCGCAATTCCAGTCTTAAGCACTAATTGCTGGGAAAAGGTTACTACTGAAGTGTCACAACCACCACTGCTGTTATTTACAGAACACATTGCCTAGTCTGGGCTATTGCATTGCCTAAGATGTTATTTTACTGTTGTGATGCGTTGATAGTGTATTTGAAAACTTGTATTTTATCAGTGACACTAGCAGCACCGCCTCAACTTGTAGATGATTAATGCGGGGAGTTGAGCCTGTTGGTGCATATTTTTCAGACAAAGTAGCGAAAAAAGACGTGGACAAAGACGAGACGACAAGGACAGGCGCTTATTACGTACAAGTATTTGTACTATTATCATCTTTTGTACTTTTGCATGTTTTGTGTACTTAGTTCTTCCCACCCTACTATAATTAGAGCTCTTTAATTTAGTTACAAAAATATTATCGAACAAAGAAATACGCACATTAGAGAGCACAGCAAGCAGCAAATGCTTGTTTCGGGGTACTATCAAGATGCCTTCTTTAAGTGTGGTTAGATTCACTATTATTTCAATGATGCTTGCATTGGTCCGAAAATATGCGCTGTCTTTTTGGGGCGTCCTACTGTCGCTAGCATTCAAGAGACTGCGCAAAGATTATCTGAAGAGCCTTGCCTGTGACCAGGATGGAAGAATGCGAGGCAGCGTGCGATCGGGTCGGCATCATGGCCGACGGACAGTTTCGCTGCCTGGGGCCCCTGCGGCGCATCAAGGACCGCTACGGCCGCGGCTGCACCATCGTGGTCAACGCTGCCGAGGAAGATTGCAGACGACCAGAAGATTCCGTCGACTCGGTCGTGCAAGAAATACTGCCGCACAGCAAGAGGTTGCGCTCGTTCAGGGTAGGCATCATCTTGCTGCGTTTCTAGGTGGGGTTGAGCCTTCTGGACCAGTTAGTGCAGATTTGTAAAAAGGGCTCAGGCAGTGCACAATCACAGACGTCGACAAACAACTACTGACCCGCAAGTGGGGACGTAACAAGAAAATGCAGCACTCATATTGAGCGTCTTAAACAGTTCGCTCAAAAGAAACACAGTGTAATACAAACAATAATAATGAGGCTTATCTAGGTACGTACAATACGTTTCATGCACAACTAGATGGCTGACTAAAGCTCATGTGTGTATTGTTTAAGTATGGTGCGCTTTCGAAACCTCTCCAGCAAACTGATCACGATGCTTGAAAAAATCAGCCGCGCTGGGAAACAGGTGGGCTATTGTTTTGTTTAGAAATCCTGATATCATTCTTCAACAGGGTTTAGAAGCCTACAACGACTAAAAGAATCATCACATGTGCGTTAACTGTTAACCACTCATAACTATCCTGCACAAAAAATAGTTCACGCCTGACCCTGACATTGCTCGCATTGTTTTCGCGTTTCTTTTGATCGTGTCATTTTTTACGCAACATCTATGAGTTCGACGTTTTCTTGTTAAACCCTCAGTTGACAGTCAGCTCTACGCATGTCCGTTTTTTCTACTTTCCTTTGTCTGGTAGCGCTGTTTTTGATATGTAAGAACAACTAGCTCAACTATTGGTATTTTCGTAGCGGAAAGACCATGGATGGAAGCTAAGGCAGCAGGAAAAAATAAAGAACACAAAGTGCAGGGCTAAGGAGAACAACTCGCTGGCAAGTAGGTAGTTGCCAGAGCGACGACTGGAACGAGATTAGATTGTGTAATCAATCTAATAAGCACGAATAATATGGTTACACTCGGAGCTCCACACCCAGCCCGGGCATTGAAGACCCTTACCGGTCCAATAATTTTACCATAATTAACACACTTTATCCGTCGACGCATCGAAAAGCTCTATAGGACGAATAACTTCACGTAGCCGTCTCCTCACCTTCTTGTTTGAAGTGTCTAGCGTTTTCACAAAGGCGGACTGCCAACAGTGAGCTTCTTCTTTCATAATATACTAAGAAGCAGTAAACATTTTCAGGCATTTTTTACTTCAGCCGGTCATCAGAGCCAGCAAAAAAGAAATGGCCTTCTTTTCTGGTGCGCCGTGAGGCTCCTCGCGATGTTTTCTTTGAGCATATTTTTGCCGTCGTGTTACTTTATATGTAATTTTTGCGTCCAGGCTGAATTTTTTACGATTTAGATATTTGAAAACTGATAACTATTGAGGCGTAGTTATTTTTAGTACAGTTCTTGCTGCGCTGTTGTTAACAGGCTTCTCATTGTTCTCCTCAATAATAATGCAGCTCTCCTGCCTAGTAGCAGTTATGGTTGTTTTATTTCTTTAAGAATGTAAAAAAAATGTTTAAAATTTCAAAACATGTTGACTCTAGGGGCACTTTAAATTTTATGCAGTTTTACTAACTGCGGCATTTTGTTATATGGGGGTGTTAAACCAGTGTTGAAGAAAGTAAGAAATTGAAGAACTTAAATTTTTATTATTGTCAGTTAAAATGCCTGTAAAATGTGAAAACAATGTGCACATCTCAAAACATACATAAAAAAATTGGCTTTGAGTAAAGTTCACTGTAACTCTCTCATCTTGTACTGACGGCAGCCTATCTTATGCTGCCTATATTATGCCAATAAGAATTGATTGATTGATTATTTTTCTGCGCTATATTTTTTTCATTTAAATGCTTGCCCTGGCTCCAATATTTTAACAAGACTTCTGTTTGGGCTAGATGGTGCATAGCTTATATTGAAATGAAATAGAGCTCCAAATAGAGCATGCGTAAGTGAGTGTGGGTAAATAAATTCGAGGAAAAATAAACAGCGAAAATAAGAAAAGGCTAATCTGTATTGTGCCCATCTCCGCATTCACCGCAGATCGGGCACGCGCCCAAGGTTAGTTCCGGGAGGTTTTGCGTGGTCTAGTTTCTACGCACGCGATCGGGCGGAATATTTGCAACTTGAAATAAACTGTTGAAAAGCTGAAACGCTAAACTGTTGAAACTGTTGAAACACTAAAGGGCAATTCATTTTACTATCTCGTGCGTAATTTCTACTAGGAGCTCTCCCTGCACTACCGTTGAGAGACACACGATATTCTGCTGAGAACGTATGTCGGGGAAAGCAGGCCGCAAATAAATGATTCTCATGAACGAACCATATGATATTAGGATGCAAAAAGAACGCTTCGCGCCCCGAGAGCAAATATAACATTTGTCTGCTTACTATTTCAGAGTCGCAGCGCTAAAGTTAACCTTTCAACCACTTAATAAAACTTCAATAAAGGAGAACACTACGCAAGCATGATAACGGCAGTCGCAGTGCGGTAAGAGACTGTTGTATTTACGTCTTCTTCCACTTATTCCTCTTCGCTTTTCAGGGAAAGTACGAGTACCAGCTTGACAAAAGCATGTCTTGGGGTGCCATACTGTCGAAACTGGAGCAGCTCAAGGCGTCTTTGGGCGTCGAAGATATTTGGATATCGCCCTTGACACTGGAAGACATTTTCAGTGACTTCGCGTCTCTCGACAGGCAGAGTGTTCGAGGAGAGATTTAGGTGTAGAAATATTGCCATACGCTGACTACGAGATACCAGCGACGTGGCCCGACTGATGATGCTGCGCTTCTGGGAGTGTTTAGACACGTTATTCAAGAACTAATCTATTTTTTCACAGCTAGAATATCCATCTTTATAACACATCAGTCGAGCTCTTTAGGACACGAATTTTTGTACAGAAATATGAAATCTGGTTTTTGTTCCCTGCATGAAGAAGGTTTTTGATTTCTGTCATTGCGATGTAACTACAGTCTGCCTTATGCGAACCGTCTGGTGAATAAAGTGCACCACAAAGATTATTAAGTTAAGGTGCTGTCATTTACAGTATACATACCAGTTCTTTACTATTCACCGGTGACAGGACTGAGAGCATAAATCTAGCAGTCGCGAGGAAACATCGTTCCACTTCATCGCCTTCTGAGAGGCACTGCACCGTGCGGCGTTTACATCTATGACACTTTATGTGTAGCTTGCACCACGCCTCACATTTCGACCAACGATCACGCCTAGACATCAACAAGTCTGAAGCGTTGAACTCTCTCTGGGCATGGCAGCGCCCTGTTGGAAAGCAGTATTGATCCCTAAACACCGAAAAAAATGCACACCGGCATGAGTTAAGTTCTTTTCACAACAACTAACGTTTTGCATGTTAAAAATATCTGAATTTAGTGCATGAAGCATGCATTCAAGGCTGATTTTGCTTTCGTCTGCTGCTACATGAAATGAGTAGCGTAACAGTTTCCTGGTTGTGAAAGCGAATTGTGTGTCAGTCATACAATGTAGATAGCTTTATAGACACGAATTCGGGAAAACGTTAGACTCGTTGCAATTTAGTGGAAACATATTTGTGATCTTTATTTCCTTTCGCTTTTTAAATGATGGAGTTCGATGGAACAGAGCACGTTGCATTTATGTGTTATGAAACTTGAATTAAAACCGCATGCGCAGGCTGCAAGTTAAGCGGTATAAGCGCGCGACTTCCGCAGCTTCCAAATAGGCCTCAAAGCCGTGTGAGGCGCACGTGTACCTTCTCATCCTGCAGTATAGGTTGAATGTATATTAGAAGCCTCCCCCTTGAAAATTGATAGGTGCCACCACGCTCGGTACTTTTTTTTAAGCTTTACGTTAGTTTTATTTTCGTAATTTTAATTATAGTTAAGATTTCATTTTCCGTGTTCAACATTCAGCTTCAGGTTAAGCGGCTCCACCTTCCGGTTTCCTTTTTTTCGATTTAGAAAAGAGAGCAGTATTACATGTTGGTAACGATTACAGATCTCGGATATGACAAGTCAGGGCCGTCGCCAATGACGACCGGCAGGTAATGACAGTGGCGAAGGAAGGCTTTTCTAGTTCATAGCTGTTCGAGGAAAATTCTAGGCAGGAAATTGCCGGTTGCACTAAGAAGCCAAGCAGTATGAAAAGGAAACACAGTTCAGCGGGATATGCATGAAGGTGATTCGGCGAATACGAAATGCCTTATGATATATGCGAAGACTGGCGATCCGGTGGCAGTGAAAAAAGTTCAAAAGTTCTCATTGAAGTTTTCACACGGTCATGACGGTCCTAAAACAGAAACCAGCAAGAATTCATCTTATGTGCCGAATCTACAACCTTGACAAGGTTTCTGTGCCTGCCAGATTGAAGATCAGCATTCACCTGATAAAATTGGTTTATTGGGGTTTAACGTCCCGAAGCGACTCGGGCTATGAGTGGCGCCGTTGTGAAGGGCTCCGGAAATTTCGACCACCTGGGGTTCTTTAACGTGTACTCACATCACACCCCTGCTGAAAAAAAGTTCTATGATGCAATAACCTCATAGATCATTCATCATAGAATATCATACAATCTGTATGACATATCATACAATCTCTATGATATATCATACGAATTGTATGATATATCATACAGATTGTATGATATGTCATACAGATTGTATGATATTCTATGATGAATGATCTATGAGGTTATTGCATCATAGAACTTTTTTTCTGCAGGGACAGTACACGGGCCTCTAGAATTTCGCCTTCATTGAAATTCAGCCGCCGCGGCCGGGAACGAACCCGCGTCTTTCGGGTCAGCAGCCGAGCGCCGTAACCACTGAGCCACCGCGGCGGGGCTCACCTGATAAAATGTATTTTCTAATATATGTAATTTCAAGTGGTTTGGCGCACGCCGTACTTTAAGTCGAAGAGATCTGTTTCTAGATTGCATGATGGGAATCCCAAAAGTAAAGTCTCCAAAGGGCTGCGTCCGCAGGGAAACTATTCGCGTGGCTTCTCGCCATACTGCTGTGTTCATTGTTCCCCGTCTTCCAAACAAGTCATGACTCAGCAAGAAAAGGGTTGTAAGTCTTGGCACGGCAGCCAATTGAAATGGAGGTCCCGTTGATGGCTACCGCCAGGTGCGATGTTCGCGCAGTTATTCGATTTTTGAACGCAAAAGACGTTCAACCAATCGAAAGTCATCGCCAGTTGACGGAAGTGTACGGAGAGTCGTGCATGAATGTTAAAAACGTCCACAAGTGGTGTAGTGAGTTCGCAGCTGGTCGCATTGAAATTCACGACGAAGAAAGAAGCGGGGGACCGTCAATTTCTGATAAGACAGCCGCGAAGGTCGAAGAAATGATGCGGCATGATGGAGGATCACAATCGACGAACTCAACTCTCCATTTGGGTTCCTGGCGTTTGTAGACACACTATTCACAGGATTTGCACATCAAAGTTGAAATATCGGAAGGTGTGCGCAAGATGTGTTCCGCGAATTTTCACAGACGGCCATCAACGGCAACGTATTGACTCCTCCCACGAATTTCTTCGGCGTTATTGAGATGAAAAGGAGATCTTTCTGAATTGCATTGTCACGGGTGACAAAACCTGGGAAATCCACTTCACACCTGAGACCAAACAAGAATTGCGTGAGGGGCGGCACTCCTCCTCGCCCAAGCCGCGAATATTCAAGCGAACACAGTCTGCCGGCAAAGCCATGGCAACTGTGTTTTGGGATCGAAAATGGGTATTGTTGGCAGACTTCATGGCTACTGTCACCACAGTAAATGAGGACAGATATCGCCAGACCCTTAAGAAACTCAGACGGGCGATTCAAAATCGCAGAAGAGGAATGCTGAGCAATGGCTTGAGTCTTCTCCACGACAACGCTCGCCCCCACGTTGCCTGCCAAACCCTACCTCTTCTGCAACAGTTTGGGTGGGATGTCATCAGCTACCCGCCCTACTGTCCGGAATCAGTCGGGACTTTGCACCAAGTGGCTACCTGGCTACCTCTTATTTCCAAAGCTAAAAGAACATATCGCTGGGAGGCGCTTCACAGATGATGGCGAAGTGAAAGATGCGGTCAAATGCTTCCTCAACGGCATGGCGGTGAGGTGGTATGACATGGGCATACAACAACTGGCCCAGCGTCTGCAAAAATCCATAGACAGCAATGGCGACTATGAGAAAAAGTAGAAGAATGGTAAGCCTTTTAAGAGATTTGTAGGGGTGTGCGAATATCAAATTTCTCGAATACGAATCGAATACGAATACTTGGTTCCGAATATCGAATCGAATATCGAATAATCAAGGACAGACACATTTAACCACTACAAAACATTTATTTGAGCACCTAAGATCATCACAGTTCAACTATCAGTGATGAAATAAGCACAAAAGGTGTGTGTGGCTGCACAAACAGTATCAAAGTCTCGAACATTGTTCTTAGAAGAGTGGAAATATCAGAGAAGTTGTCTAGTACACAGCATTGATCAAGGTTAGTTTGCCATAAGCACAAAAGCACGTTGCTGGGATGAGCATAAAAGGTTGTCGTGAAGGAAAACCGCCTGCTCCACATGGTCAGGCAGAAGTAGTTCCCTTCTAGCTGAAACGACTTCTCCAGCCGCAGAAAATGCCCTCTCAATTGGCACTGAACTGGCACGTATTGCGAGGTATCTCGTGCACAGCTCTGACTATACCAGCTCACAGGTATAGCCACAAAGAAGCTCACCACCGCAGTCAGCTACTGCATGGACCAACGTTACGCATTGCTACGGGCGCCGCCGTGTTGTTATGTCTCTGTCGATAAGACTTGCGGACCGAAATGAACGCCGGTGTTCGCAATAGCATACTCGGCTAGGTACGAATATTCGCGTCAATCGAATATTCGAAACAACACGAATACTTGGACTTCGAATCGAATACGAATACTAAAAATATAACATTCGAATTATATTCGAAAATTTCGAATATTCGCACACCCCTAGAGATTTGTAGATTGCTTAAAATAAACATTTCTTTCGATTTATAAAAGAACTGGATACCTTAATTTTGCGATGACCCTCGTACAACGTGAGATGAGTACGTCAGAAAAGACTTAAGCTTAAGATCCGCCTAGCTCTTTTAAGAGTGTACAATTTATAAAGGGAATTTGGCGGTAGCGCATTTAAATACAAAAGGGTGGTTGCGACTTTATAACGAGACAAGGTTCCATTGGTTAGTGCTTAATTTCAATAAATATTTGTCGCATCATGCCTGAATAGGATTAAGATCGTTTTTCAGAGCTGCTTTTTGGGATACGTTTGTCGGCTATGGGTTGGGGGGGGGGTCATTGGGCCATAGAAGCTCCTTCGGGGACTAGGTGAACTGGACTAAAAAGGGGTGGCTTCTGATGGAATGACAGCATTCCGCGACGACACGCACGACCAGAAGTAGTCCAGCTCGTGCACCTAAAGCCGTGTAATGCGTGCCAATGTATACGCCTTGTGTTTGCATTCTGAGTATTTATTCAGCATTGCCATTGTTTGTTTCTGGACACTTTTTATTTTTTTTTAAGGCATCGGGTACATGCCCTGTTATGGCTGCCGCGAAGGCTTGTACTTTTTATCTATTCGTCAAAGCTGCAGGCCCGGCTTCATCGTTTCTTTTTTTTTTTCCAGCGGGGGGGGGGCATGATGCGACCCAACTTATCTCACATGATCGCAGCCGCGCGCAACTTTTACGTTGTTTGAGATCGTTGTAGCTGCGTTTCCGGCTTTTTCTCGAACGTTCTTATTTGGCTTTAAATGGAGTGCGGCCGAGAGGGACGGTGATTTTGTGGTTCGACTACCGCCGAGCAGATTTGGCGTTATCTCCGCCGCCGAGTTGTGCAGTTCTTTGTGGCTAGAAGTCAGCCCAATAAAGAGTTTGAATTCCGCGCTGCTCTGCTAGTCCATTCTCCACGGCTTTGTCATCACCTCATGAAAATAACGGTCAATATTCGCTTCGGGCGTTTAGTAGAACCGTTAGGCTGGCGATTTAGAGGCAGTCTTCAATTTATGCGGGTGTAAGATGAGCGGACTGCGTTTTCGGACGCCCTTGGATCTATTTGCAGAGCCGAATTAAGGTCGCAGTGAAGCAGAAGGAGGTCCCAGGTGCAGTTAAATTAGATGTTGTGAAGATGTACGAGAGCGTTGAACAAAGTATCTAGCTTCATAAAATAGCTCGCCTCAAACCTCCTTCATACCTTTTTGTGTGAATAAGTTTTCTTAAATACGATACGCAGCTCTTTTGCACGGATGGTCAGTACAATTGCTGCAAATACGCTGAGTCTAGGAGTGTGCATGATGGCTCGGTGCTCTCGCCGTTACTGTTTAACATATTCATGCGATATATTCCTATACACCCGGCTGTTAAGGTCTATGTGCACGAGGACGACATTGCAGTCTTCGTTTCTGCGAAGGATGTCCATACTTTGTATCTGCAGTTGCAAGCGTACCACAACACTCTGAAAGTCTGGCTGAACAGTGCAAGATTAGTTTTAAATGTTGATAAGAGCGCCCTCCTCGTTTTCCCGCCGGCAACACCTGTTCACATCTCCTTGCTGTATAGCAGTACCGAAATCCCACATGTTGGTTCCGTGAAATACCTGGGTATTACCTACAATCAGCAGTTAGACTAGAGACTGCAAATTCAAAGATGTATGCTTAAAGATGAGCGCACTGTTTGCAGATTTATGAGAATCATCAATAAAAAACTGCGGCGTGCGCTGTGGCACTTTGGTCTTTCTATATAAATCTTATGTAAGGCCACTACTTGAATTTGGTTGCGTTCTTTTTTCTGGATGTCCGAGGTACAGGCTTCAACCTTTGGTTCTTTTAGAGAGACGTGCTCTGCGGTTTTGCCTTGGACTGCCCAAAACTGTGGTGAATGCTGTGCTGCTCTTGGAAGCGCGAATACCTGATTTCTCACTGTGCGAACTTTCCTTAGAGCTTTAAAAGCTTATTGCAGGATTTGCTCATCCCATGTTTACGACATCCCCCACTCTGTTTTCCGGTAATATTTGGTCTAGGTATAGGCTTCCTCAGATTGCGTTCACAAATTCCCTATCAAGAATCTCAGTCACCATCCCTTCTGTAGTCAAGATTCACAACCTTGAGTACTGATTTTGCGCCTACATTCGCTGTTGAATTTCGAGCGGTTCATTTGGCGTCACAAAAGGTCCCTTGCAACGTCAGTGAGGTCATTATACTTGCTGACAGCCTTTCTGTCGTGACTGCCCTCAAGGGCTGGAGGGACGATCTCTTGTGCCGTTGCCTAAGATTTTGCATTCCACCGCATGTTAAGGAAGTGCGCTTTCACTGGATACCTGGACATTCCGGCATCATTGCTACTGTGGTGGCTGATTTTTTAGCAAAGTCCACCTTTTGAGGATCTATGGTGCCATTTACTCCAAACACTGTGCAATTGAGAACGACCCGCTTGGAACGGTTCCTGCAGCTGCATTCCTTGAGTCCACTTGAAGCCCCAGAGAGACCTTCACCCGGTCGAAAATGGCCGCAGCACTGCAAATACTGAACGACATGGCTCTCAACGGAGAGGGTATCTTCCCTAAAGCACAGCGCGGAATCATAGAATACACTGCGCCTATCGTCGCGTCAAATTTAGTTTTCCGTGCAAAAAAAAAATTTGCGCAGAAACACTAAACATATTTCCTTTCAGAGCGATTGTAGAGGAAATGAAGAGCGCGAACAACTCATAACATCTATTAATATCTGGACTGACGGCGTGAAAGTTAATATAGCGATAAAATTGGCAACTGAGAGAATTTTTTCTCAGTGTGTAATATCCAGTATAACGATATCCGCTACCAACCCGCATAAAAATGAAAGGCAAGAGTGGTTGTATAGCCACGTGCAACATTAACAACTCAAGCTATTCAGGGGCAAGCACGCGGTTACAACCCTAGGCACCCACTCTCCCCAAGAGTGCTGCACGTCTACCCCCCCCCCCCCCCCCCCCCTTAGCGATGCACGCGGTATGGTCCGCACTCCTCTAGTGAAGCCCGTGCAGCTGTGATTTGATGAGTGCATGTTTTTCTTTCTCAAAAGAAATTGCAATAGAAAGTATGATACTGTTGCAGAATAGGTTCGCTGTGCGGTTTTGAACGCAGCGGCAATATTTTTTCCACAGCAGTTGTTTTTGAATTTAGCAGTATTTCTGGTTGCTTTTTCTTTCTCAGCAGGAATGGAGGGCACAGAAAAGTAACTAT
Source organism: Amblyomma mixtum (assembly GCF_055824585.1). NCBI lineage: Eukaryota > Metazoa > Arthropoda > Arachnida > Ixodida > Ixodidae > Amblyomma > Amblyomma mixtum. The sequence goes on along the minus strand of NC_143016.1, from coordinate 136,224,975 downwards.
CTCCTGTGTAAGCGTAACGTTGTGGCATAAATTCTGGGATGATTGTGGGCAAAAATCTTAGTTTAGAAAGCTTTGACGTAATCCGGGATGAGAAACCGGTAACTGCGCTACTTTGCCTTGGAAGGAACTGAATTATGCGTCCTAAGCGCAACCCCGAGCGATCTATCTGGTATCGCTGCTTTCAAGATTTTCCAGAAGGAACTTATTCTTCGTGCTTGCTTCTTCAGCAGTTCTAGACTGCGTGCACGGCGCATTTACAACGGCGCATGCCTTTGTTTCCCAAAGCGTCATCCAACTCCAACGGCTACCTTGCTGGAAATCCTGTACGAAAGAAGTGCCACAATGAGCACACTTCCGAAATGTGCGAGATCTGAGCGAAATACGCAAAGTGATGCTGTAAAAATGTCGACGTCAGGAGTGCATTAAGATGCTATGGTAGTCTAGTTGGTTAAAAAGCCCATGATGTGAACAGCGCAAACTGAGACACACACACAGTGGGAAGATGGCACCACTCGGTGTGTCTGTCACCGCGTGTCATGTTGTAAGCACTTTCGAGGTTCCGACATCGCCCATGCTTTGAAAGAATATACGTGCGTATTTAGAAGGTCCTTTTGTAGCGACTTCTGGAGAAGAGTGTAGTGAACTTCGAAAGGAAAACAAAATATAGGTATGTTAATATTCTCTGTCAAGAATGGGCTGACGCACCACTTTCGCTCGTGGGTTTGATCAAGCTGCTTCAGAATATAGATAGTTCGCCGGTTGACTAGAGAACGGCACAGTGTATCACTGAGCACTCTTCATAGTTGTTTAACACTTTTCTCTGCAAGAAATGCACCATATTCTCGACCACTAGAGCTGGTGTCTCTCCCATGCTTGCCTAATGGTTTACACCTGCGCCGAAACTGATTCCTCCTTGAGCGTCATCAAACTCTGAGAGACCATTTCAAAGAGTACCTTCCACACTGATGCTTGTAAGCATGACTCACAAAACCTATCTGATGAAACTTGACTCGCGTGAATTGCCGGCGGGTTTGTAGTGCTCACCATTTCTAGACTTTCTGAGCCAGTAGTTATTCCAGGCGGCCACCTCTTATAATCGGTGAACGGTAGAGCGTTCGTATGTGGGATAGTTGTTGCACATACCGATCGTGCCCACCCCCCTCTTCCTTCCCTTTAATGAACTCGAGAACCCAGACGAATGCTATTAAAATAGGTTAGAAATTTTTCAGATTTCTGGCTTCGCTACGCAAGAAAAGTAATTTTTCCTTAATTTTTTTCAAACCTCTCCCCGCCTGTTCTTCGAACAGTCATTCTTGAAAATGAGGTGAGTGCTCAAATTGCTTTAGTTGCTGTCCCCTTGCCCTGCTACCCCCACAAGTCAAACATTTGCCTTATCAAGGCTGATCAAAGTGGAGGTTTCACGTGCCGGAACACGACTACAGGAAAAGAAGAAGATCGGCTTTTGGTCTCTCTGATCGACAGATTGCGAGACACCTGCGCAGAGAAAGAAGAGAATAGACCCACCGCATCCCGTCCAAGCTGTGTCCAGCATGCCGCGCCCTTCGCGTCCGCGTAAGAAAGGCGGCGAGTCCCAGCCCAAGTCGCCTCCGACGGAGAAGGAGGCTGCCCTGTCAGGCCCTGTCGTGGAAGGGCCTGGCGTGGTCAAAGAGCAGCGCCCAGCTCCCACCGCGGTGGCCGCTGCTCCCTCCGGAAGGCGACCCTCCACGGCCAAAGGCGCTCCGGAATATGTGGCCTTGCCCATCGCGGAAGACGCCGGCGGCGCAGAGGCGTCAGCTGTGCCCACGGTGCACCGCAAGCGACGGCGTGGCGTCGAGAGGCCCACGGAGCTGCCCCTGCTCCGTCTACCCAAGGTAAGCGTACCCCAATGAAGCATGGGCGCCCTTCACTATTTAAAAGGAGAACTCAGCACTGTAAAGAAGCTAGTGTGACGAATGCGTGTAATCAGTTTCTCCTTGAACTACCTTGATGAAAAGCGGGCATGCATATTGGAAAACCTAATTGAATTACAAGGGATTTCTTTGGCCCCCGTTCTACCTCAGCATGATTTTCGTTGCCTTCATAGGTTTCGCGTCATAAAGGCGGAAAGACATGCCCTTTCAGTGCATTTCAGCTACGAGATACAACGCTACGCTAAGCCATTCGTGTCAGTAAGGTGAAGTAATCAAGTATGCTGCAAGCCTGCCGGTGAAGAAAACCATGTTCCCCGAGCGAAGTGCGGGACGAACGTTTGCACGCGTCGTTATGGGGAGTGGGATTCTGAGCATTGTCGCAAAACTCATTTTGCTAAGTTATTTGCTTTTACGCGTGGTACTGCATGGTTAGAAGACAGAAAGGCATTCAAAGGGACGGCAGGAAGAGAGACTGCCTGATAGCGCTCCATTGCAATACTTTCATCAGTGCATATGGCTCAATGCTATAACGTCTAAAATTAGTAAAGCGCTATATGGGCATCATTTTATTCACCAGCACACGTGTTCTTTCGATGGGCGCATTACCAGCAATATCCGAGAGATCCTACTGAGTGGCATTAAGTCGCTAAGTATGGGCCGCTCCAGAAAGAAACGTCGCTTTTTTGGTATAATTAAGAGTCCAAAATCACGGAATAGAATTTTGCACAGAATTTGCGGTCTTAGTAACCTAGAAGACACATCAAAGGCTGCCGCCTCTCCACATCTTTCCGAGCGCATATTTCAAAAGCACTGATGTCTTACAAGCTTTTTTTCCGAAGAATCTATAGCTTCACATTCGTATTAAGGCGAAAGCCTTTAATTACTCATCGTTGTCAACAGGAGGTTGTCAGCAGAAGCTTGTCAGCAGAGGTGTCACGCTTTTGATGGTTGTCCACCGCTATATGGGAGACAGTTGCTGCGTAATTTCTTTTCATCAAATACAATTTTCATTTTCTTCATTACGGCCCCTCTTTCTCTTTCTTCTTTCACTCCCACTTCCTACCTTCCTTTACGGTGCTTTTGAGGTGTTCACCGAGATGATAGGAAATTACTGCGCCATGCTAGTTCCTTTCCTCAAAAAGCATTGTGTTAAAAGGGCAAGGCATCGCGCCGAGCGGGTGGTGGCGTTCCGTGGTTTCCCTGGCAGCGCTACAACACGCTGTCGCATTCCACTCCTAAAGGCGAAGCTTTGTGCGGTTGTTGTTGCGACTGAGAGAACGATGGAAAGGAAATTGCACGGGCCTGCCCACTGGCTCGAGCCAAGCCACCACCGCTGCCACGGGCAGATAGAGGAGAGTTAAAAGATCAGAGGAAAGAGAAAAAGGAAAAAAAAGACGCCGTCGCAGCAACAACCGCGTCCGCAGGAGCGGACGCCGCTGAAAAAACTGATAAGCGGCCGAAGCCGCGCTCGCCGAAGCGAGGACAGATACTCCCGAAAACGCTTTCGCCTCTACGTATTTTAGACAAAGTGCCCCCTGAATTTTTTTGCATCGGCTACAACTAACACAGGGACTGCGATTCCTCAGAGCCATGCTTCTTGAAATGAGCAAAACACTCCCAAATTGATATTTTGAGAGTAAAGTCGCCCCATGTCACATTGTAGACTCATGAAAGAATGCTTCCACACGTGGCGGACTCGGCGCGTCGTAGTCCAAAGGTTCAACACTGGACCACAAAGATCACAGATCTTTAGATGATGATTCTTTTCTTTTTTTTCACAGGTTCAGCTAACAAAGGGAGCGACTACTGAATTTTAGACTGTAATTTTTTTTTTTCGCGGCAACGGAAACCTTGCTTCCTGGGGTGCTTGAATCTTACAGAGGTTTTCTGGATACCCTGTAAAAACTTCGTACTGAGTGTATTCCGATTTCTTGACGCGCTCGTGTATTCGAAAGCTGGAAACCAGCGTTTAGCGATGAACACTGCCCGCCGGAAGTAGTGAATTGACGAAATATAATATAAACTAAGAGCACTTGCTGCTGGGCTAGTTGGTTTTTGGTTCATATTTGAATAGGTTTTAGGCGCAAAAAACAGACACATAGGTCTGTCTGTCCTGGCATCTACCTATGTGTCTGTCTGGTTTTTGCGCCTAAAACCTATTCAAATATGATATAATATAAAGCTTTGCGCGCCAGACAGTAATTATACAATTTTAGTATGCAGCAGAGTTCATATTGCCACACTTATTTTAGACATTCTACAGGCGCTCCGTGCGGTCAGTCTTCATCCTTTGCCGCGCGCCGGACTTCTTCGTCTCTGCAATGCTCTAGGGTCGGTCGGCTGTGCTCTGCCCAGTGCTCTTACCAAGTACTGTTCTGCCAGCCAGAACTCTCTACCGGCGTCCGGTGACATTTTGGCGGAGTCGCTGGGTATCGATCATGTACGAAGCGATTCCAGGAACCTCCAGCGCTCGGCCACACCCCCTGGACATGATACCTGTCCATAAGACTAGCCGCCGCTTGAGAGGCTTAGCCCCGAATACAATCCTCTCATCCCGCCACCCCGCACGATGACCTTCACGGCGGCCAGCCAGACCATTCAGCATGCTGTGAGTTCGCCACCGCTACTTCTCCATAAGCGTCGTACGCCCGCGTCGTTTCATGGCGACAAGTTTGGGAAGTGGAGGACTGGTTGGACAGGTACGACCGGGTCGCTGAATTCAATCTGTGGGACGAAGACAGTCTGCATGGTACTTTTCCTTTCTTGATCTACGCAGTGGGTACTGGCAGACCGAAGTCGTTGAACGTGACCGTTGAAAGACTGCGGTCGTACCCTCGACGGTTTGTACGAGTTCAAGCTGCCCCCTTTGGCCTGTGTACCGCTCCTGCCACATTTCAAAGAATGATGGACACTGTCCTGGTTGGCCTCAAACGGAAGTCATGCCTTGTCTACCTTGATGATGTGGTCGTTTTCGCTGCGACCTACAAAGAACATTCCAAGCGCTTGAGTTCAGTGTTGGCGGCAATCTGATCGGCCGGTCTGTCTGTGAAATCCGAAAAATGCCACTTCGCGTACCAACGGCTGAAGTTTTTAGGCCATGTTGTGACCCCTCGGATTTTCGGATTGTGACCCCTCGGTTGTGACACCTCAGATTTTCTCGAATGATGACACGACTTCATCACCGTTATAACTGGTCCAGGCTTGGTGCGGCGGTCAAGCATCATGTACGCACTTCCCGCGAGTGTCAAGTCGGATGAAATCACCTTTCAAGCCGGCTGGCTTGCTCCAAACCATTTCTCCGCCGACAATCCTTTTCCGCCAAATCGGCATGAACTTATTCGGCCCATTTCCCACGTAATCATTGGGTAACCAGTATATTGTTGTTGCCACCGACTACCTCACCCGGTATTGCGAGACGAAGGCCCTTCCCCGCGGCACTGCTGCTAAAATTGCTGACTTTTCATCATCAGCATAGTCCTCCGTCATGGCGCCCCCTATGTTGTTTTAACTGACCTAGGCACAGCGTTCACGTCCACACTTAGGACGTTATGCGGCTGAGTGGCAAAAGTCATCGCAAGACCACAGCTTACCATCCTCATACCAACGGCCTAGCCGAGCGCCTCAATAAGACTATAGCTGATATGATTTCTCTTCACTTCGACGATCACCATAAGAACTGGGACGAAATACTTCCCTACGTCACGTTTGCCTACAATACTGCCCTTCACGAGACAACGGGATTCATGCCATCCCATATAGTACACGGTCGGGAATTCGTGACTATGCTTGACACGGTGCTATTGCCCGGTATTGCGCCCCCATCAGTTGCCGGCGCTGATGCGTTCGTTCGCCACGCGGAGGCTGCCCGCAGGCTGGAGCGGCAACGAACCTGCGTGCGGCAAGAAATTGATGCTCACCGCTACAACCTTCGTCACCGCGAAGTAATTTACCAGCCTGGCGATCAAGTGTGGGTTTGGAGCCCCATCCGCCTGCGCGGTCGCTCCGAGAAGCTTTTGCGCCATTACTTCTTCCCCTACGAGGTACTCCGCTAATTCAGCGAAGTTTCTTACGAAGTGCGACCGCAAGGGAGTGTTCGCTCTTCAAGATGCCCGCCGACCTCCGAAATTGTGCACGTCGCCAGACTCAAGCCATACCATGCCCGCTAGGGTATCTCTGGCCACGTTCAGTGCCAAGGACTCTGTTCACGCCCACCCGTGGCTCCCCATCTTTTTCAGGCATCGGGTCGACGCCTTTACAGAGGGGAGGGGCAGTGCCACACTTAATTTAGGCATTCTACCAGCGCCCCTGTGCGGTCTGTCTTCGTCCTTTGCCGCGTGCCGGACTTCGTCGTCTTCTGCTCGGCTCTAGCGTCGGTCGGCTGTGCTCTGCTCAGTGCTCTTAACAAGCACTGTTCTGCCATTAAGAACGCTCTACCGGTGTCCGGTGACAATATCAGTTACCCCATCATAAACTATCACGTCACAAGGGCGTACGCATCGTACACGAAATCTTTAAGAAACCTCTGCGGGCGCTTCATTAAAGAAATCCGAAACTTTGAGGTGCCAACTAGTACTAAATGCTAAAAGCATTTGAATCAAGAATGCGGACGAAGCTTTCCTTTTCATCGAAGGGCACTCCGGAAAGGAAGTAAATTATAGATGAGCATTTCTGAGAAAAACAATACTCTGCACTTAGCGACAAATCGGTAAGACTTTCGCGAGATGCTTGGTTTATGGTTTATGAGATTTTAGCGTCCCAAAGCGAATCAGGCTATGAGGGTCGCCGTAGTGAAGGGCTTGGAGAATTTCTACCACCTGGGGTTCTTTAACGTGCACTGACATCGTACAGGACACAGGCCTCTAGAATTTTGTCTTCATCGAAATTCGACCTCCGCGGCCGGGGTTGAACCCATGTCTTTCACGTTAGCAGCCGAACGCTTAACCACTGAGCCACCACGGCGGCCCTTATCGATATGTATTCACATGGTAGGATACACCTATATTGCCTTTTTCACCGCAAGATGACAGTGCACCTTGTTTATACTGTTTTCTCTAGCCAATTAAAATTGTAAAACCTCGTTTCTTCGATATTACACTGCTTGATTCCTACTATATGAGACAAGATGCTTTACCTGCCTTAACCACACGAGAAGTTTAGTTCATTTGTCGGTCGCTTTAAAAGGCCTTTTCCTGCGTTTAGTGTCGTCGTCGTAGTAATCTAGCAGTTTAATTAACAATAGTTCAGTGACAACGGGGAAATAGGAAGAGAATGAACACACTGACACAGGACACCGTATGGTGCCTCCCACGGAATCAATAGGGTTTAACAAGAGCAAAAGATTTCGCAACCGCAAGCATGAATGCGTGACACAGCGGTAAACATTGTGCGAGTTGTTTTGTTTGTTTTTACGGCGACAGCCGTTATACGGAGCCCAACCTCCCGTGAGGGAAGTGCGTGGAATTAGTTCGTAGAATAGTTCGTAAAATGATGCCCGGAGGCGTACCCGCCGTAGCGCTCTCTGGAGGTAGGTACCTTTCAGGCCCGAAGCGTTCTCTGCAGATTCTCCGATTCCGTTGCAATCAGTTACGGGCGCTGGGTGGGGCCTTCAGAATTTGGCAGGCTCCGGGAGGATGCACGGAAGTTGGCGACCGCTTCCTTTCTTACCCCCCCCCCCCCCCCGTTCCCCCCGCATGCATATGAACACACAGACGGCGGCTTCTTCGCTGAAGGGGCATACCTTGAGCTGCCAACTTGGACGAGATTCGTGCAAGGAAGGCCATTCAACAGTGAGAGCTAAAGAGCCCTGGGTTCGCATGCGATTTACTATCAGTGATGGCTGTTGTCGAATCTTTTAACTCAGCCGTACACTAATTCAGAGGGAAATTTAAATTTTTTATACAGAATACAGCCGTTAATTTCTTAATCAGCGTCATGGGGGGAGAAAAAAAACTATAGCAATGTCTTCAATTCTCAGCGAGGTCCACTTTAGCCACCCTTAGAATTGCAAATTATTTTTCCTTTTGAACGCGCCATGGCCGTACAACCCTGTTGGAGCGGTTTTTTTCCCGTTTCTCTTAAATCTTCGAGGACTTCGATTGCTTTGTTGGAAGTACATCTCACTCTTCGAGTATTCGGGGCTATATCGACTATGTCTTCCGAATGAATATTAGTGGATGAAAGAATAATATTATAACAACTATAGCTTTCAGGGAACCTACATGGTCTGTTCTGAAAGTAGTAGGACTGGATTTTTCCTGGGCGAACGGGCGGACGAGAGGCTGTCTGCGCGTGCAGGATCGTTGAAGGGGGATATTGGGAATGCTGGAGAAAATCGGCAGTAAGCTCTCGGCCGTTGAAGAGAGGAGGTCGCTTGTACTGTGAACCCCTGTCGAAACGTCTCGTCACACAGAATCGTCGAGCGTTTTTACTGGATCAGCGATACGCGATCAAATTTTGAGTAATCTTGGTAAAACGGGCAAAGAGACTCACAACATGATTAAGGAGGCCTACGGTGACGCTTCCATGGGTAGATCAGGTGTTTTTTGAGTGACACAAGCTTTTCCGAGAAGGTAAGGAAAGAGTGGAGGAAGACGACCGTTCCAGACGCCCTTCGACCAGCAAGACCAACGAAAATGTGTAGTGAGTGAAACATTTACTCAACAGTGATCGTAGAATGAGTATCAGAATGATTGCTGATGACTTGAGCATTCCTCAAACCCAAGTTTTTGAGATCGTGACAGAAACCTTATCCATGAGGGAAGCGTGCGCGAAGTTGGTGCCGGGAGTGTTGTCAGCCAACCGGTAGAATTTTCTTCATCATCTGAATGAGGCCCCGATTTTTTGCCCAGCACAAGGTGGCAACGCTGCCTCAGCACCCCTACAGCCTCGACTTGGCCCCGTCAGACTTTTTTCTATTCCCGAGAATAAAATCGACGCTTGAGGGGAAACATCACGGATCGGTAGAGGTGGTTCAACAGGCCGTGACGAGGGAGGTAAACAGCATTCCGGTCCAGGCGTTCCTAGACGCGTACGAAAACTCTAAAACTCATTGGCAGCAGCGTGTAGGTGCGGAAGGGTGCTACCTTTAAAAATTGTAATCGTTTGTACTATTGTTTTGAATAAATTTTGTTTAAAAAAATGAGTCCTACTACTTTCAGAACAGACCATGTATATTAAATGTGTGAAAATACTTGCACATGCAGCGCGATTCAATTCAACATAATGGATTTAAAGTTACAATGAAAAAACATCTTCATTCTTAGTGAGGACTAAGACGAGAATTGTGAGCTGTCTCCAACTACTGGCTGTTAACCTCGTGGATATAGAAGAAAAAATTACCCAGTAAAAGTAAGCTCGCCCAACTCGCTCTATTTCCCACCGGGTTACCCAGTAAGCAAAAGACACGTGAGATGGTGAAATGTATGTAAATATACGATCATACTCGATGCCACTCCTCCGCTTTGATGGAAGCGGCGAAATCGAATGGAAGCAGGAGTGTTTGCCTGTGGTTGCCTGCCTCTCGTGCAGCCGCCATTTTATAGCTGTGTTCAAGGTCAGCCTCAGCTGCCCGGCTGGCGCACGCTCTTAAGAACATGCAACTTTTCTTCACGATAGCTTCCGTAAAGATAAAGCAACCTCTGTACGTGTACGCAGTTTCTCATTATAAGAAGACTTTTGTCAGCCATCCAGCTATGTGCAAAGTGACAAGAATCCAATCGTCAATACTAATACATAGATGCTTCAGCGCTGGCAGTGCTGTACTCCTCTGAGCACCATCGTTCTGCGTGCAGTTCGTCATGCAATGGGCTCCACTGCGCATCATCGGAATGCTGCGACCGCAGCCCACGCGCCACCGAAAGACTCCCACTCTGCGACAGCTTCTTCACGAGGCCCAGAACAGGGAGCAGGAAGTTTTGGTGAGTAGCGCTTCCGGCCTTGCACGGTGACACTGAAGTGGTATATAAGATATGGCTCTTAGCTAGCCCACTCTCAGGCATTTTATGAAAGTGCTGTTTGTCGTCTTGTTAAGAAGTTCATCATAGCAAACAAAAACAGATTTTTTTTTTATCGCATATCTGCATCACCTTGCGGCCTTACAGCAGATAGGAAAGAAAGAATAACGAGAAACTGACGAATAAAGTCAGACAGACATTAGTATTTTATAATAGTAGTATTCTGTAAATTACGGTGCTTTGTCCCGCAACGTGACATGATGTATGAGGGATACCGTAGTGGAGGGCTCAGGATGAATTTATACTGCCTTGGGTTCCTTAACCTGCTACTATACCGCGCGGCAGTCGGCTTTATTTTTTTTTTCTATTTCGCTTCCAATATGAACTTGCGACTTTAGAATTTGAAATAAAAGCCAAAGTGACTGAGCCACTGCCTTGGGTCTGCTGCTGTATTGCTTTTTTTATGCATGAAAAGGAAATACCGCATGAGGTGTTAAAGTTTTGCCGGAAGCTTTTGGTCTTTATCCTGTGCTAGATTCAAACAGAAAAGTAGTTTTGTTGAAGTTTCGCATAAAACAATTAACCCCCCATTTGCTTGAGGTAAATGTGACGTAGGTGGTCTAGCACACATTTTAGGGACCCTTGGGACAGGTTACTTATGAAGGTTTTATGGGCAATCTAAGTGGCAGCTTGCGCGACGCTGTTCCTGCCCGTCCATTTGGCTGAAGCTGCCACGAAACGGGTCTTCTTTTTTTTGTACTAGGCTGCAGCACGGGTGCTGCTCAGCGTTCCACTTTGTCGCCACGTCTCACATGCACACTCTTGGTGTATGCTCCCAGACACCGTTAGAGCGTGGGGGTGGGTAGCTATCCCGGTCTCAGAGGAGATGCTCTCAACCTAGCGTGGCAAGCTTAGTCGGATTGCGGCTACCATGTGACCAAAGGGGCGTAGTTTGGTGCCCAACTTTCGCCGGCCTCATGCCAGAGACAGGGTCGGATTAAAAAAGTTGACAAAACAAAACCGCCTTCTTAAAAAAAGTAGACACAACACAGGAATTTCTAATCACTCATAAGATTGCGAGCACAATGTTTCCGAAAGATTTCAACACATACAGCCTAATATGTTACCGAGCCTACAGCACAAAAGAGATCTTGCAACAATAGTGCATTAACACTAGCGCGACGCAAACCACATTAGCACAAATTCCTCACCGGGCACTGCGATAGTCCGACGACTAGAGGGTCACGATAAAGCCGCCCCGAAGACTGGCGCGAGCTCCCTAGCGGGTTATTTACAGGCCGATAAGCGGCGTTCCTCCGGGAGTTGCGCGGGATCACCTCCTCGCAGTATATGTACGAGAGTGGCTGAACGCCGGTGCGAAACCCCCTTAGTTATTCCGTGCCCAGGCAGGCGCGTAAATACCCGAAACATCGAAAGCGCAGTCATTTTCGCACCCTCCTGGAGGGGCGCGTGTCGCCTTTTGTGAGGCAAGGAAACTTGCTCCAGAAAGTTCCAGACGCTTGTTCTCCTACCGCGTGCCGCCGCTCTGCTCAAAGTGGAGGCTGAATCACTGGTTTGTACAAGGGAAAAAACATCATTTTCTACTTCCTTGGAGAGGGTAGAACCACCTCCGCCGTCTGAGCAACAGGTGGTCCCGCAGTGCCGTGTCATGCGCAGTTAGCTGTCTGCACAGAAAAGAAATCTCCGCTCCTCGAATATACAGGGTATTTCACCTAAACATTTCTTCATTTTTTAAATATAGGCTTCTTGAGTTAGAAGATCGCATTTTTTCAGCATAGCAGTGTAAGCGGTGCAGTACGTACATCAGCATTTAGCTAAGACATGCTAACTAGCAGGCTGGTTCACTAATACCGAATAGGTATATTTTTAACGTTACCGTTAGGATCCTTAATAATTAACAGGCGTTTGGGACGCAATAAGTAATATCCATATCAATTTTTCGAATTTCGAAAACGCGTTTACCCTAAGCACTGGGGCCCAACAAACTTTGGCTCTTTCGACGAGTTACACGCACTAGGGAGGTTGCTTTGCTTGTAAGCTTCTCGAAAACGCATGCATTTTGGCGCGATGTAGCCAAAATTTATGGGACCACAGCGCCGCCTAGCAGGAAGAGTTAAAATGTTAACTACTCACTGAACGAGCCTGCTAGTTAGCATGTCCTAGCTGTATGCTGACGCTTTACGCCGCTGTCAATGTTATACCGAATAAGGCGGTCTTCTAAATTAAAAAAACATATTTTAAAGTAATGCAGTCTTAATTGAAACGCCCTCTATGTATAAGGAAATCTGCCTCAACCTGACTACGCATTTCAACGCCATAGTGTTGAACAGCTCGGGATTCTGAAAAGCCGGCGTCGCCAAAGTCTAAGGCTGCCAGGGCTCCCCTGCTTCGTTAGTGCCTGAAAAATCTAAATAGCACCAGCAACAGAACGGAAGCTTTCTACTTCTCGCTGAGGCCGCCAGAAGCGCTGCGAGTTGGTGTGACGTCACCATTCGTCCTTGACGAAGCGGTGTTGAATGATTGCATTACGCACAGAGACTTCTAGGAGCAGCGCGTAGGGATGCCTTCAAGTAGATGGTATAAAGAGCTGTCTCTACCGCGTTCCACCTTTTAAGGTGGAGATTAAGTGTCTTAAGATTAAGCGTGTACACTGGGCACGAAATTAAATGCGAACAGCGCAGCACATGGCCAAAGGTCTACTTTATACCGGCCGTCTGCCTGTCGTCATCAAAGGCTGGCGCACTTACCAGGTCCGCGATAGATTTGTTGTTTTTTTTTTACAGTTTTTTTTCTCGCTTTGCTACTGAAGTAAATCACCATGACTGGAGCGCCACTTCTATAGTTTGCATCAATCGCAACTTGCGAAGCGTGGTTTTGTTGGCGGCAGCGGCTGTGGTCCGCGTGGGAGAAGGGAGCGCTCCTTGCCTGCAGCGTCTAATTTTCCTTCCCTCTTCTGTGTGTCTTTTACCAGCGGCTGGTTGCGATGCCAAGAGTGAAAAAGACCGATAGGGCCGTGGTCGATCGAAAGTGCCAATGTGCCACTGCCGTTGCAAAGCGAGAAAACAATTGTCAAAGAAAACAGAAGCAAAACTGTCGCAAACCGGATCAGTCCGCTTGTATCTCGTGGTGGTAGGCACATGGCGCAAACTGTGTCTTTGGCCTCGCGATCCGCTGTTCGCATTTCTTTTGACGCCTATAGTAAACGAATCACTCTGAGCATTTCTTTACGACCTGTAAATAGTTTTAGTTAAGTTTCCTCTCTCATTCTGTATTGGTTTCGAGAAGCAAAATATTGATGCAACGCGAAAATGGGCTGAGGTGAAGTGAAGCATGAAACAACAGCAATATAATTGCTAATAACTGGCCTTAATTCAAGACAACTCTTAAGCCAGCGTGCTTCAAGAGACGGAATGATAATAAACGACGTATCAGCGATTATATCTCACTGTTTTTCGTGCCTCACGTAGCGTGCAGGATATCAGTCGACTGTTCAAACTGAAACTGAAAAAAGATGAGAATAAATCAAAATGGGAATTTTTAGAGGTAGTAGGCGAATACCACGTGATGGTGCACGTACAATAGTGTGTTGTGTATCATTACTTACAAGAGAGCAAGAAAGTAAAATTACGTGTTCATTCTCCTTTAACTGCACTCACACAATTGCTACACTCTACACTACACTCACACGAGCTACACTGACATGATTGCGTCGATGTCTCTGGTCTTTCCGATCTTCGCGATTATTTCAGCTGCTTTCGTAGTCCGAAACACGCAGCTCGCGCGTTTTAATTTACTTAATATCTCACTAGCATCCACTAAAACGCAGGTGTACGGTTACAAAGGAAAGGTATACAGCTTTCACAGAAGCTTCGCAGTTGAAGAAAGATTTATCCTGGTCCGTGATTTGAACCCAGGATCACCGCATTTCAGCGCAGTTGCTCTATTATCCCGCTCTACTGAGGCAGTCACTCTACTAAGAATAGCTAGGAGGCGGCAAAGGTGGGGCCGAAATAATAAATAACTCGAAGCAGGTACGGTGCAGGTGCAATATATTTTCAGCAGACTCCCACAAGGAAGACTACATTTGTAATAAGACAAGTGTTACAGGCAAGTTCTTCACCTTCTGTGTATCAGGTTTACTGAGCACGGTGCTGCATAGCTTTCCAGGTGTTGCAATCTCTCTCAGTGTATGGCGTAACTTTCTTCGCTCCAGAACATGTACACGAAGGAGCGCCAGCGCCAGATGGTCGTGGTGGCGATCATCGGGCTTCTGTGCCTCTACTACGCGGGAGTCGCCGGCGCCTTCTTCTACTTCGAGCTGGGAGAGCAGCCGCCGGCCACGCCTGGGGGTCGCCGAGTTCCACTCCGGCTGCTTCGCAGCACAATAAACAGTTCTGCACATTGACGCCGCGCGGCAGTCCGAACAGCACGGCGCCTTTAAATGGCTTTTTTTCACCGTCACTTTGCAATTCAAGTGCTTCTCTCGTCTGCAAAGAATTTTTCGCGTATATAAATTGTTTGTCTTGTACGCAGTTTGATGAGGGGCAGTCCTAACTCTGGTATAAGGAACGTTTAGGCAATGCCAGTATGATATTCTTGCCCTCGACGGCGGCGTACTCGCAACAGACTTGATATTCAAACATCAAGAGTCTTGTTATGAGTCGCAGTAGGAAGTATAATTTAGTGCGATTGCTCTGCTTTTATTGTTCGCAAATGGTGGACTGACCTTGACTGTGCAATTGTGTTAAGTTTTTTGTAGCTAATTAATTTATACGAGGAAGAGGGGACAATGAGTCTGGCGTCTAGAAAACACGGCGGAGTTGCTCCGTCAGCTTTATTACTGCTCAAATGTAATTAATTCGCTTAGAATTAATCATCATTATCTACCCATGCACTTCAATTCATCAATATGCTGTGTTTAAAGAGATCACAGGAAAACAACCTATAAAGCCATTTCAGTGTTTGTTTGGTGTGATGGTTACTGTACATAACAACCCTCTTGCTAACTCTGCGTTATCGCTTTGCCTTTATTGAGAGAGGTTCAGTTTTTCCACACTATACCAAACAATTCTGAAGCCAAGCATTTTTGAGCGGAAAACCTTTTATGAAAGCAGTTGTTTCAAAGAATTTATGATTTCACTGTAACAGTAAATATATCCGCAGATCACTCGGCGGCAGTTTGAATTTTTTCATTTTTATTAAGGTTTTCGCTAGCGTCGAAATTGTTCTCCATTGGTTGTCTATGGAAGTCGATGTGATCAATGGAAACATTTTAAAAAGAGAGATTTTTCCACATATCAGAAGAACGTACCATTACCTTCAATATTTCGTAAAAGTGTCTTACAAATTTCCAATTGTCAAAACTTTTCTCCGAATTTGCTGGACATTGTACACCGCAGCCTCTTCAAGTTGGATAGCCACTTGAATAAAGATAATCATGTTAATAAAGCTAACCGAACTTTATCACGTGTTCGCGTTTCCCAAATGATTTATACATCCCTTGCTTTGTTTGGACAACACGAGGTCTCTACAGCGAAAGAGGGCAGATCGCATTCTGGACCACACAAACAGTGGCAAGGTTTAAAAGTGAGCCTTTCTTCGCTAGCGTTTTTTTGACAACAGGACATTAAGTCATCTGGGAATGGGCCTTCACTCCGAGGAGAAAGAGCTGGTGAGGACGGTGAGTACGCGAAATGCATAAGATGGCAAGATGGCGAACGTGAACTAGAAAGAGATGATGTCCGGGCTCAGTAGGCTGAGACAGGTGGTATGGTTGAGTACGAAACGGTGCAAAAAAAAGTGAAACCAAGACTGCGAACCAACAAGCAGGACTCGCACATCAGCGTCGATCTGTGTGTTGAGTATTTCATCGCTCTATCTTATTCCCTGTGCGGCTGCATTTCGCGCAGTTTGTGTAGCGAACTTGCTCAGCGATACTTGTTAAAACGTGGCATGGTAAAAAGGAAGCACGGTTGGCCTGAGAAATGTCAAATAAGGGACAACCACAGCAGAGAGAAACCATTAGGTGACAGTATAAAAAAAAATTGCACAAGAGGGGAGAGAATGAACTGAACAGGAAAACAGTCTTCATAAAAAGCAGAATAATCAATCTGCGCCGAAAACACACGTGTGCTCCTCACCCGGTAAGACCTCCAAGCGGTTACAAAGGCCCGCTACAGTTAGAAGCGCAGCCAACGATGTCATCATACACGTAGGAGTTGAGTCCAGTTTTCACTTAGTGGTGAGGTTATACTTGCACGGTGTGTTGTCTTATGTTACTTAGATGCTATAATGCATCTTTTGTCAGAAACAGTACATCGCAGCGACAACACAATCACTGAGCCCAAGGCTGAATGGGCACTGTGCTGACGCAGGAATGGACATCCTATATCCATGTTGGGAACATTTTATTCAGCTTGTTCATAACTTCGATGTACTTAAGAATTCATTTTCCAATAAGTCTTCGAATCTGTGAGAGGTAGAAAAAACAGAAGGGCCTTCCTGATCCACAAATTTGTAAAATTTCACTCACCAGAGATAAACCTCTGAAATGGAAAATCAATTTTGTTGTGCGTGCCACATGGCGGTCATGCCTCATTAAGGTCTTGCTTGTAGGGCGAGTAACAATAAAGAGGGTATGCCACAAGAAAAGAACTCGCTGCATCTGCCTTCTCCTACATAGGCGCTGCGGCTGCACAGGCTGTGTAGCGAGGTCAAAGTTCTCAAGATGTGAACGCTGCACAGAAAGTGCAAGGTCGAACTATTATAAAATGTGAATGAAGTTCTAGCGAATTTCTGTTTACTAAAGCCAGTCAAATATGTGAATCAGTAGGCCAGAACTTGAGCGAGTAGGCGCCGGGCATGGCACAGTCACGCTGTCTTGGCTGGTGCGTTTCATCCCTGGAATCGTCGGACAGTGAACGTTGATACTCTTCCGCGATGATGTGCTGTGCTGAGGGGCGCCAATTCGAGGTGTAAATATCGACACAAACGTGCAATGCTAAATACTCAGTACGCGAAACAGAAAGGTAGAGCGGAAAGTTGATAAACGTTTCCTAGGCGTACGGGCGGAGCGCCTGCGCACCTCGCCCCACGCCGCGACGGGCGTCAAAAAGAGGAGCGCATCTCCATGCTAGTGCTAGCTCTCTCTCCCTCTCGAGCTGACTGAAAGAACTTCAAGGTGTGAAGAAAAGAGGTTGGTAAGCTGAAAGGTTTCCAAGCCGCGAAGTAAAGATCCAGGCAGCGGCACTTAAGCCGTGAAGAAAAGTTGTGGGAGCCTGAAAGAGCATCAGGCAATGAAGAAAATGATGACTGAGAGGCCCGCAGTTATTCGATTGTTCAAAAACTTACCCCGCTTCCGGCGTGCGCTCAAGCGCCCGAGCGCAGGCGCCGGAGATATCTGCGCCGCGTTCACGCCTGCTCTAGCGTCTGGCCTCGCTCATGCGCAGACTGGCTCCGGCGTACGTTCGTAAGCGTAGGCGCCCCGTATCTTAAGCGTAGCACTTAAGTGTTAGTACATTTCAGAACGATGAAAGCAAAGCAAAGTGGACGGGTCTCATGACTGGCGCCAAGAAGGCCAGTATCACTGGCAGGTGAGAATAGAAGATATATGAAAGAAAAGGAGGTAAGAAAGAAATTCTCTGTGGCTTAGCTTGGTTAAGCCCGGGAATTGCGAAAGCAATATCCATACCTACGCCACGGTTGAGCTGGTAGTGTAGCTGGTGGTGGTGCTTGTTGTTAGACTTGTGGCGGTGCATCTGTTATACAATCCAATCCAATGCAATCCAATACAATCCAATGTAATCTAATGTAATCTAATCTATTCTAATCCAATCCAATCCAGTCCAGTCAGGCCGCCGTTCATGTGCACCGCCGTCGCACACGGACGGTGCGAGATCGCGAATCAATGTTAAGCCGCTGGTGGTTGGCACAGCTACTGCTTTCTAGCGACCTTAGTCGAGCCTAATCTATTCAGCGTAACACCACAATCGCGCTCGTAGCGGAGAGCGCAGGAGTTAGGCGCTGATGGTGGCACCGCCGCGGCTTGTGTCGGCGCGAGTCGGTCGCCCTTCTCTTCGGCGTGACGTCACAAAGCACCTGTTGCGCTCCTAGCGGAGAGCGCAGGAGTTAGGCGCCGGTGGTGGCACCGCCGCGGCTTGCGACGGCAAAGGCTGAAAGTGCAAGTAGTAAAGCTTTCCCTTTTAAAAGCGCGACATCCCGAAGCGACGAACGTCGCTTACCCCTGGCGTCGGTACGACAACTGCTTCGATGGCGAGATGAGATCGAGGGCTCCTAAAGCCGTATTCTATACGGTTCCATTAACCATTTCATTTCGCGTGACTTCAGGGTGACGACAGCATCATGCATCAGAAATTTGCCAATTACAGAAATCACAAACTAGGGCATCATATGCACACTCGTCGACAATAGCCTTAGCCAATCGAAGCACGCATCGGCTTTCTGAATTGACTTCTGGCGTGTTTGGTTCCCATGCTCTCTTGAAAGCCGGGACTACGTCACCGAACAGCAGTGACCAAACCAGAATATCAAACGGGCCTGAAATGGGGAGTGCATAACGGATCCATACTGAACACGGCTCCTGGATTATTCAACAACGCCTTCATGGGAGAAAGCGCAGGGAAACGATGAACGCTAGCAACACACAACTACAGTGAAGCGACCGCAGGGTCGCCACCGCAAGCAGTTGGCGAGAAAGGAGACGGTGGATGCATCCCGTACGTGGCGTCTCCAGCATCGCGTGCGGTAAAAACTTCACGAAGCCCTTCGTCAACCTATGGCGAAGGAGACTTACCTGTTGACAAGGTTACGCTTGAAGCTGACGTTGACCAGTTGTCGCTGTCTTGAGCGATGACATCAAACACAAACGCAACGAAGCGACTGCACCCTTCATTTACGGCGTGGTTCAGGTGTACACTGAGGTATGTGAGGCAAATATTGCGCTATTTACTTCCCTCAAAAACCAATTTACGTTTAATTTATGCACAAAGGTTTGTTTGCTTAAATTCTCGGGGTCTACGCATGCCACCAAAATCAGGCGCACTACGCATGCTTTGCTGCAGTAAGCTAGTGTAGGCGTAGCAGCGACTAGACTGCGGCTTTTTAGAACTCGACTATATAGTGTTTCTTTTTTGTCATCTGTCGTCAGGGGCGACCATATTCATTCAGGCAGTGAGGGTGGAATAGGCCAAGAAGAGAGGCCGGCCGGCAGGCTTTTGCCAAGGTGACATTTCAATGCGCTGCTTTCAGCCATGGCATGCTACGCTGTTGCGATAGGAGTTATATTGAAGCGAAAGCTTCACTAGCCTTGTAAAGCCAAGGACGCGGACCGGAGGACTGTGACCTTCATTTGACCTTCAGATAAAGCTAAGGAAAGGTGCATAACTGGCCCTTTGGCACAGTGGACCCCTTAGTCGCGCTTTAAGCGACGAAACCGATGAAGACCGGGAGCTCTCAAAGGAAAGGAAAGGAAAGGGGTATAACTGGCCCCCTGATAAAGTGGACACCTGAGTCGTGCTTTAAGCTACGTGACACTAGTCACAGATGTCCGCTGCATGCATTGGCACCGACCACGTTGTGGCAGAAACGCGGCACTGAAGCAAATACGCCGTCTGCGTTCATTGTACTCATTGGTGTTGGCGTTGTCAACGTTTTAGACTACGGTTATTTTAAGGAAAGGAACTGGTTTCCTGGGTCAGTGGACGCCTGAATCGCGCATTCAGGTACGTGGAGTGATGAGAGTGGCGTGGGCTGCGTGTGTTAGCGCTGACAATGCTGTGACCGGGACGCGGTACCGCAGCAATAGGCCGCAGCGTTCATTGGGTGAGCAAACTCTCGCGATCAACCATAACTGCCACCTGCAGAGTGGCTGGGTAGGCGCGCTGCCTATCAAGTGCCCGGGTCGCACTCAACGTTACAGACGCCAATCCGCGTACAGTTGCCCGATGCGCCATAGCTTTCACTCTCTAACCAAGGTTCAAGAGTAGTTGATTCACACCAAAGTTTTAGTGCAAAGATTTGTATTACAATCCGCATTATTATCGTCGTTACGCCTACTGGCGCCGATGTTGCGCATTTCTTATAGAATTAAAGTTTCGTGGTGACACAAGTTTAGGTTTCGTGCAGCTAGTGTTCTCTGTATGAGTCCAGAGGCATGGGCCTTAAATACGTCCGTTCCGATTCCCCAGGAATATGCACTGTGGAGCATACTGCACATATGAACAGCCAGAAGCAGTAAGACATCTCAAGACAAAGTACATTATACCCATTGAAAGTGCATACACAGAGGTGACTGCACAGACATCTAAAATGATTGACCTCCTCCTTGGCATACATTACAATAACACCAAACAAGGCGACCAGGCTGATGATGATGATGAAAACTTCATTTGGAACAAGGGAGTTTCCATCTTCAAGCAAAGCCAACCACTCAATTATTGGTTGATATAAGAACAGGAACATATAAAACTTATACAGACAAATTGGTCATAGAAAAGGGCCGAAGAACGGCGGACACTAGCTCTACACATTCTGAAGTAATCACACATCGGAAATACGTCTGTTACCATACGGAACCGCTTGTGATGGAGCCATACGGTATCCTGGATGCGACGGAGTGCGTAAATAACAAAGTGGCTATAAGAGAAGCTCATATCTACACGGACTACTTCGCTGTTGTTAAAAAGTGTAAAAAGTGTCGAAGTCACTAAGCTTAATTTAAGAGATTCATGCTCTCAAAATGAAAATAATAAAACGCCTACATCTAGAGAAAAGCGAACGTTCTCACACACCCATCGACAAATAAGAGTACCTTCTGCACTAGCCTCCCCTTTGATCTCCACTCCAGTCTTCTCTTCTGGTTGGTCTCTAGCCGGGGAGGTACGTGTTCCCTATTTCTCCCGTGTAGTTACCCCCTGGAGGAGGTGTCCCTTGGATGAGGGCTGGGGTGGCCCTTACCCCATCGGTGGCGTGCCGATGAGGCTGTCGGGACGATGCAGTGCCCCACACATATCGCAAGTGTTCCACGTGGGCCGCTGACGTTGATCTTCGCCATCTTTTGTGTACCTGCTGAGGGACGCAGGACTGAAGAAGCGGAAGATACTGAGAGTTAGACTTACGGCTGCAAGAGAGAAACGCCTCCTTGCGGCTAACAGACAAAGCTAAGCGCAGGTGCCTACTCATGTTTCTGGAAAACAACAGTTTCATGACCTACTTTAGCTTATCCAGAACCCCTTTTATGCCACATGATAATCATTCGAATGAAAAATGGATTAAGATTGCTTTTGGGCAGCCCATTGTCATCGCTTTGCGCTAAAATTGAAGAAAAAGTAAAGAAAGAAGCGCCCGCCAAACCGCGCAGCTCGCTGCCAGGAGGCCGCGGGGTCATGGACGCCTGGAAGATCTGAACCGGTGAGTGCCTGCTACACGCTGTCACGCTAGTATCGTATGTGGTTACAAGTGCTGCGGGTCGGTGCGAGCGAACAAGAAGTACCTGAAGGGAATAGGTGAACTAGATGCCGCTTCCTTTAAAACCATGTGATATGTTCGTTCTTGATCTGTTTTGTCCTCATAGACGGAAAAAAGAAGCTTAACCGCGTCACTATCTTACTAGACAGCAAAGATCGGTGTGTTAAACGGATCCTGTATGTTTGGAGCTGTGGCGTTCACTGCTAAATGCCTAACCTTGTGGTTTCGTTTGCCCCGGTGCATACATGATGAATCTTCACAAACGAAAACTGTGCTGTTTACACCGCATGTCCTGTTACGTAGATGCATGAATGTCCGTGGAATTTTATTTAGCAATCAACATCTAAGCACACTGTGGTTTCGCGCCATCGTGTTATATTGTAGAGTGCGCATTTATATCACACATTATGCCTGATTTGTGCTGTTACACATGGCGTTGGTCACTTTCTTTTATTGCATTTTTGTGACCACCAAGCACTAAGCTTCACGTCCTGGTTTCACAGTTGGCAGACATGCACATTCAAAGGGAAGAGATTGTAGTTTTTCAAGAGCTGCTTGTATGTGCAGAATGTTGATATAATGGCGTAAAAACTAAGGTGCGTTATAAATCTTATGAAGAAAACGTAACGACAGAATCGGAGGTTAAGTTTATATGAAAAAAAAATTCCAAGATATTGAATTCTGCCGACGCTACCATGGTAGTGCAAAGAAACTGAATATGCAATTTTTCGTCATCATTTCTTATTTCTTTACTAGTAAAAAGCTGTATTTAGTACTTCAATCCAACGTAGATGTCTGCGAATATCAGAAGCTCTAAATTACTCTAGCAAAATAAGCTGGCAATTTTAACTCTGTAAAAGCCGGATGAGATAAGAGCTTGAACATGAGTGCAGAAATTCTTTTCTCTTTTTTAAAACAATCAGAGTGAAGTCCATTCGCAGGTTCTAGTGGGTGAACAAAACCTCAGCAGAAGGGAAGTCAAACATGGAATTTTCGCATGCAGAGCCGATTGCACATTCTTGAGAAATATTTTAAACGTGATCGGCAGCCGTGTACACCCTTTTTAAAAGTCAGAGAGCCTAAGGGGCTCCGTTGTCAGCCATGCGATGTGACGCCGTGAGGTTTCTCAATTTTCGAAGGTTACAAGGAACTCTATGCTCAATCCTTCCAAGGTTGAAGAGTTCCGCAGGCGCTACAGGCTGCCTTAGAAGCAAGCCAGGCGGGCTTAAACTTTTGACAAAGGCTGTTCATCGCATATCATAGAAGTTGATGCAGCCAAGTTTGCACAGAGACATCTCTTAAGGGGACATCGTTTCCCGGCGGTCTGCCTTGTCTGCGTTACATTGCACATGCTGATAGGGCCAGCATGCAGACACTTTATGCATGGCGTCACTGCAGTGGTCGTGCCATTGTGGTGCGCACACAATTCCGAACAAAGTGCCGGCATGCACAGCGGTAACTGTACTGTGAGTTCTTTTTTTTCTGTAAAGTCAGACAAGGAGAGGGCTGAGTCCGGCTGGTTGGTTCATCTTGAATGGTACGACAAAACAGCGCTGGCGGACGGGACGGAAGAAGCGCATGTGTCTGTCTCTTCTTCCGTCCCGTCCGTCGGTGCTGTTTTGTCGTACCATTCAGAAAAGGAGCCGGCTGTGTTATATGTAACAATCAAAACATAGGTATTCATTTGCGTCCGTGCCTTTCAGCGCCGCAGGGCCAGGAGGCCGGGGTGACGGCCTGGCCATGGCAGCCAAGGCCACTCCCCTGGCGCCTGTCAGGGACAAGGCGTTCCTGACCTCTGTGTTCGAGTCCATGGACCGCGATCGCACCGGGTTGATCAACGGGTCCGAGCTGCAGCGTGCGCTTGCCAACGGCACGTGGAAGCCCTTTGGCGAAGACCTCGTCCTGCTTATGGTCAAGATATTCGACCGGGAGTTCACCGGCAAAATCGACTTTGAACAGTTCAGCACACTCTGGGCGCAGATTACCGAATGGTACAACAGCTTCAAGAAGTGAGCTTCCACGCTCGTAAGAGCGATGCCATCAGCGAGGTCTTGTCTTTACAGATTGGGCCCTGTAATTGTGAACAGCTAGTTTCTATAGGTCAATTAAATCGAATAAGACCGAGCAATTGCTAATTACTTCAGTAAGGCATGTTGACGGGCTAGTTGGTTTTGCATCTTGAAACTTGGAAAAAACAACTAGGCGCAAATAATTTCACAAGGACAAAAAGAGACGAGGAGACAACGGAGAGGCGCCTGTCCGTTGTCTCGTCGTCTCTTTTGGTCCTTGTGAAGTTATTAGCGCCTAGGTGGTTTTTTCGAAGTTTCAAGATGCTAATTACTGCTATCATTTTTAATGTGTTGACTCATGGAAATCAATCCATACGGTTTCGTTTGTAGAGCAATTGTTTCCGATTCAGCTTAAGATTGATATATGTAGGTATTTTTTTAGAGTTGGTGCGAATGGTAAAACATTAACTATTGCGTTCCTCCCAGGTTAAAAAAACATGAGGCGTCTCTATTTGTTGACTGGAATTTCCTTTCTATAGAGCCAGATATTTCTGGTGCTTGGTTTAGGCTAGTTTGGTTTATTGGGGTTTAACGTCCCGAAGCAACTCAGGCTATGAGGGACGCCATAGTGAAGGGCTCCGGAAATTTCGACCACCTGGAGTTCTTCAACGTGCACTGACATCGCACAGCACACGGGCCTCTAGAATTTCCCCTTCATCGAAATTCGGCCGCCGCAGCCGGGATCGAACCCGCGTCTTCCGGGGCGGAAGCCGAGCACCGTAACCACTGAGCCACCGCGGCGAGTGCATTTCTGGTGCGCTATTTCTATCGTATTTTGTAGTAAAATTAAACAAAAACCTATGGAGTAATAATGATTTTTAAACTTTTGTTTTTTGTAAGCTACAGAAACCACATAGAGCTTAAATAGTTTTGTAATATGGATAATTACCGAAACAAAATTGGCCGAAACAAGATCGAGAGCAAAGTATAGCGCATGAATTGTATGAGTTCAATTAGAGAATAGACGACATCGCCGGCCAAGAGGAAAACTATATAGATATGGTAGAATAGCGAACACGCAGGGAAGTGATAAACGCATGACATAAAGCTTCGCAACTTTGACTTATTCTCGTCAGGAAATGGGGAGGAATTAGGTAGCGATCGATCTAGAACATTGCTGGTCTGTCCGACATCCGAGGTGATGTTTGAGCTCGTGGTGCCTGTCGCTGCATTTCAAAAGACGCACTTAAAAAGTACCTGCTTTTGCTTTATTCTTTGCGCTAAGTAGCGATTAGTGGTTGTCACTCTGGCAACTGGACAAAAGTTCCCCCTCCCCCCCCCCCCTAACAAACCGTGCCCTAACGAAAACGGAGATCTGCACTTGCCATAAATTATGACTGCGACTTCCCTCAATGACGGCCATTGCGTAAGTCGCCACGAACCAGCACCGCTCTGCTTCAGTGGCAGACATGGCCATTATCGACGTGTTAAAAGGAAGGAGTAATCGCACCAACTGACGCCGGCAGCAGATAGGAGCACGAATGGTGGAAACATCATCTTCACACTAAGGAGTCTCGGGCTTCTCATCAGGCCGGTTGCCTTGTACTATCTCCGTTGTCTGCGTCCTGAATATTCCTATACTTTGTCTCCCATAAATAGTCACCACTGGGTTAAAATAATGACAGATATGATTAATTTGGGAGGAGCGTTGAAAATTGTCGAAATTGTTGGAAATTATGAACTGCGATGCCAGAAACCTTCCGTCCACAGCCGTACAAAGCGTACGCATGGTACAGTGAAACTCGCCTATCCTGCTTATATACCGCTCACATGTTAACAAAGCTCACGGCTAGAAGCCATTTTATCTTTATATGAAAATGGCATGGTAGTGTTGGCGCTAATTCGGCGACTGGACTGTACCACTTATTAAAAGATGCGCCGTATTTCATGTCGCAGTGCATTGCGGGTTGGATGCGAAGCAGCGTAATGAGACTTAATGAGACCGTTTCAGTATGACTCCTTCGTTCGAGCTCAAGAGTCGTAGGCAAGAGTTCTTATGACACGGTTGTTCCCTGTCTTTCCTCCCCGAACATCAATGGCGTCGACCCAAGCAGCGGAAAGTCACGGAAATTGTGACAAATCATGAATGCGGCGGCAACGGTTCTGGGCGGAACAAAAGCCTTAAGATGGTTTATTGCTTAGGTCGATGCGTTTGTATCGGCTTGATTCACTTGCACGTTACCTTCATGCATTCTTCATGCAGTGAACTTCGTCAGCCCATTTGTCGGACTATGCACTCCATCAATCCATAGGTTACATCAATACTCGCCATTGCATCCTTAGTACCCATTTCACGGCCGCATTATATCGTTTTTTTTTACCTCTTCCACACTGCTCTCCTTCTTATCTCCCAAATTCCCTCCCTACGCAGAGTAGCATGCCAGCGATTATTTAACGCCGGCTGAATTCTCTGCTCTTCATTAAAGAGTCTCTCTCTCTCTGTCTCTCTCTCTATCTCTATGAGTGGGGTGAATCACGACCACGCTGCTGTGAGCCTGATCAGACAGGTTATTACTAATACGTGTCTTGAATTGAGATTCTCCCTTGCTTCGTAGCGCTCTGTACAGCATCGCCTATTAATTCTTAACTTATTCTTCAGTGCTCCTCGCCCGCACCGATAGCTCATCTCTGCATCTTTCTGAGTCATAAGTTATGCTTAAAGCGCACATGGGGATAATTTAGTGTTCAATTATTTGTTGTGTTTAGCAAATTAAATATTTCGATATTCGTTTAATGCGTAGTGCCTACTATGTGAACACTATATTCTGGTGCACGTTGCAGCAAATTAAAACTGCACCAGCTTATAATGGTGCCTAGGGCTGGAACTACTTCCCAGACCCGAAAATGCGATTTCCTCCAAGTAGGGTACCGTTAGAGAGACTGGAAACGCTTAAGAGGAAAAAAAAGGGGGCAATAATTGATGTTTCAGCTGGAGTGCTCAGATTGTTCCGGTTCTTCTTGGTTTTTATTATTATATTCTTACAATGAAATTAGTACGCACTAACTAGTATGTTGACAGCTTACTATTACTGTTTGTATGTGTCTTAATGCTAGAGCTTGCTTGTATATTTTAACGTTTCATCTCAATACTAGCGGACAACGAGGCTGGTCAAGCAGTACAGTGCGACTGTGACATTTTCTCGCCATCTTCAGTTTTAGGCAGAATACTGAAAAAGAAAATGAAAAATTATGAATATAAACTGGCTAATAACAAGGTACGTAAACATGCCTTCTCGAATTTCAACAGATCAACTGAGTGTAAAAAGCATCCTTTAGAACATGATACTTCGAATCCACGGCTTGGTGTTGGCACAAATATTACGGCAGAGTCCGACCTTATTGCGGCATCTCCCATGAGTTTTGTAACAAAAGCCATTGCGAATGCTCATAAAAAGAAGGCAGCCACCTGCACTAGCAAACGTTTTCAGGCACACAATGTTTTCAAATGCGCTTTTACACGTGGCACTATTCCAATTAAAGTTTCATGAATGGCAGCTGAATGACGGCGATGGGGAAAAAACGACAGTGAACACCTACGCAGTTGAAATAATTGACTTTAAAAACTACACGGATTTCGGATATCACCCGTCAGCTAATATTTTCGTTTTATCTCACAAAGCTCATGTGCCTGCGCCTATCTCTGTCGTAAAGGGTTCACTGAGCATATTTTATATTGCTTGTAAACTCCCACGTGTAAAATATGAGAAAAGAGAAGGTTCAACACGGTTTACTATATAGTGTATTTTTGGAGTCACCAGGGAAGCACATAGTGCTGCCAGCTGAGCTGCTTGGGCACTGATATCAATATCGAAACCGCTTTACTCGCTTTTGCGCTGAAAAAGCTTTGTTTTGTTCCCTATATCTGAGGACAGGCAAAGACGAACTGTTTGTAAGACTAAACCATGATTTCGTAACAACTTTTCAATCTGCCAATCGAACATGAGCATGTGTTAAGCTCCCTTGACAGGAGGCCGATAAATGTTCCGCTGTCGAAGCTCCTCCTTCATGTATCGCTTCAAATGATAGCCAGAAATGTTAAAAAGAGATTGAAAACCTAGCACGCCTCCTATCGAATGAAATTAAACAACAATAGAACAGCAAGAGGAAAGTAGTGACTTGATCAAAGGGTGCGTTCTTAATTGAACATGTGTACTATTCGACTCACTCTTAATAAACACAGCAAAATGCTATAAAGTGCAAGGCACAATCTGACCCTACAGTTTACTCTACCGCAAGGAAAAGCTAAATCTCCGATGCAACTTAATGGCATTGTAGCTTTTAGTTGTACGTTATCTCGGCACGAAAGGAGTTCGCTCGGCTAGACGTCATCCACTTCAATACAAATTCAGGGGTGTATTGTAGACTCCGGCTCAATAAATGGAACGCTATTCTCTTTCCCTGCGAATGGTAGAACGCTAAACCTGGGCGAACGGACATGGACAACAATGAAATCATTGCTTCCTGCTATGCATTGTTGGTTTTACTACGTCTCGTTACAAGCGAGCGAAGAGTGGCACACATTGCCGACGATGTCGCAAAAAACCAGCGAATGAGCTTTTGGGTGGTAGAGTTACAGCTTTGTGAAACTTCGCAGGGTCGATCGCGCAAACTGTGGACGACTGGACAAGACGGATCTGCAGACGGTCTTCGCCAACATGGGACACCAGCTCTCGCTGGGCGTGTGCCACATGATGATCCGCCGCTTCGACCAGCTCGGTGACAACAAGATTATGCTGGAGGACTACATACGCATGTGCGTCATCTTGCACATTGCCGATGAGGAGTACAAAAAGATCAATCCGGAGAAGACCGGCAGTGCCAAGCTTACCTACGACGATTTTCTTTGCAACACTTTTGGCATGTGGAAGTGATCTCATTGGCAGCATTCAAGGCGACGGGCGAATTAAAACTTTCCCACTAGTGCCCACTTGCCCCGTTACAGACGGCAGTGAGGCAGAAAATCGCCCTGGTTTGTTTCCGCAACTTGAACATTCCAACATTGTAATTGTATATAATTTTCTCGGGCTTACGTACTGCGCCGTAACGACATTATTTCACCGATGCACGAATGCGAACGAGCCTTCCGGCAATAAGGTGTAGGTTTGGGAATATTGGTAGCACATGACATACACAATGTCTGTGTTCTTGATTGTCCGTGTGTGCCATGGCGCTATTTTGTATATTTGTTTAGTATGCCTTTCGGCATTAATACGCGATACGGGAGGACACTTAAATCCATACGAATTGCACGCGCGTAAAAATGTCATAGTTGTAGATGGGGATTGCATGGTACATATGAGGTTAAGGCTCTTTGTGTATTGATACGCTTCCGCAAAGCTTTGCATTCTAAGTGAAATGCATCCACGAGTTCTTATGTGCTTGCGGCTTAAAACCCATGTGGGACAGAAGGATAATTGTTCGCTTCATTATTTGCATGGATTACCGATTTTTTTGAAGAATTCATTGCCAAGAAATGAAGCCATAAAATTGTAGAAAACGGTGACTTAGCAAATTCAAGGTATTTAGGATATTCGTGCAAAGAAATGAAGAAAATTTATTGCAGATATGTAGATTAACTAGCGAGGGATAACTGAACCTCTGTTTTCACCGCCAAAATATCAAGTATCAAAGAAGTGGGCCCGAAACGTTGTCAGCTATGTTAAGGAGAAGTTCGCCAGTGTAAAAGCATGGTCATGCTAATATACGCTTTTGTCCCCAAACTTGTTAATTATAACCACAGCAAAATCGCTGCAACACATTGTAAAAACTGTGCGCTGCAGAACAATTTTAAAAATACAAACTCCTAGCTTGCGTAGGAGCGACATTCAGCTTTTAAACAACCGTTGTGCTCGCATTCTATTATATGCGTCAGGTACGCGTGGCAGCAAATTTTCTGTCGAGGGTTCACCTCTGACCCTTCACAACGAACACAGCGAAACGATTAAAAACAATGCCGTGAGGACCCATGGATAGGCGCAAGTAGCATGAAACTGTTCGGGGTTATAGGCATGCAGGAAGCTATTTCTCTTTTTGCTAAGGATATTTTATTTATCATGCACCTTCACTCTTGGGCTCCGTCAACGTAACCGCCTTAAACTGCTCTACATTTTCAGTATATGAGAGCAGCAAAGAATATTGAATTTAAACTAATTTTATTCGCACCGGATCTAGTACCCCCCTAAGCGCATTAGTCTTCACCGATAACAAATAAGCATTAGCGCTGAACTCTCTATTTATGTAACTGCTCTCTGAACTCATAATCTCTTAACTACTTTTGTTGAATTTTCTTTGTTCAATTCTTCGCTGCGTGCTCTCATTTCAAAAATAGACAACAAAACCTGATGTGTGTTATCATTGTCCCATTTATTTGTAGTCATAAAAGGGCATTGTCGATATCCTTTTGGCGCACACCAAAGTTACATCAATAAAATCTCTTAAAATCCAAATGGGAGAGCTAAAAGGAGTCTCCAGGATTCAGTTGTCTGAATCAATGTGTCTCGTGTCATTTTTTTTCTGCCTAAGATATCTGGAAACACGAATAGGAGCCTATGGAGAATGCCGCAGCTAAGTATCTGGCCGTGCGTACTGGCAAGTTTTGGAGAGTTTCAGTGAAGGCGCATATAGAGAGCAAAGACAAACTTTTATCGTTTCGCGAGTAACGACGACTTTTGCTAGCTGGAGACATCTAGGCCGCAAACAGCCTAATTGCGGCAAGGGGCAGCCATATGCAGATATGAAAGACTAAATGGTCAGTCCCCGGTAGCAAAACAAAGAACGTAAAGATGAACATAATTCTCAGAACCCGATATTAATGCGATAACAATTAACTGTTTCGCGACCTGGTGGTTGTTTGCGTGAAAGGACAGACGGCTCGATCATCAAATTTTGCGGGTAGGACGCCATTGGTCTACATCTTGACACACTCTGCAGGAACATGGCAATAAGCCTCACAGAACGCGAAGTGTCAGGGCAGGCATATTGGATGCGTCATATATTAAAGCACGTATTCTGCACTCTGCATAGGGTGTGGCGGAGGGTGTGACGGAGTAAAAAAAAAAATTTCGATCATCTAGTGAACAGCGAGTGACTTAAGAAGAGATGAGGCTTGGGCATGTTGGTATGACATACTTAAGGGAAATAAATAGCGCACAAGAGAAGACGGGACAAGCGAGGAGACACAGACAAGCGCTAACTTTCAACAGACGGTTTATTGCATCACCGCGACCAACTTACCAGGGCGATTGTTGAAGCGTCGAACATCGTGCGTTTTGGACCGGATTGTGTCAGTGAACCTTCCGTTAATTTGTCGAAAAAAGAGCTTGCATATCTGGCACGATAAGCAGATGGCTGTCGAGGAGTTGTGTGTCTTGTTGATGTTATCTTCGATCCTGTTCTTTGTTACCTTTCTGGACATGTGTATATATGCTCCCGATTTTGCAATAAACTGTCTGTTGAAATTTAGCGCTTGTCTGTGTCCCCTCGCTTGTCCCGTCTTCTCTTGTGCGCTATTTATTTCCCTTAAGAGTGACTTAAGATCGTTGAAAGCCACTAACAGCTTAGTGATCACCGACCCAGGAGGTAAAGCGGGGGGACCGCTCTCCAGCACACAGCTGCCAGTAGGGGACATGCCGATTGCCCTACACCGTCCGCGAAATGTAACTCTGCAAGCGGCCAGACTGCCGTACAGGCGCTCCGGATTTGGGGGGAGGGGGGAGTGAAGAGAAGACGTCCGCAATCTCTCGCGAACACGTAATCAATAAGTGGAATCGGCAATGAATAAATAGGATTAAACGTGATTGTGTATATAACAAGCGCGCATTATTCGTATTACCACCCGTGTTCGCCATTGATTTTTTTCAACGTTTATAAAGTATTGTTTTAGAAACAGTGAGATACGTCGGATAGGTATCCGCAGGCAAATTGCACAGCATCGCGGATAGTATGTACGTAATAAACTACAATTATTAGTGTACAAATTAGCTAACTTTAGGTATTACGCTTTCTATTTTTTTTTTATTTGTGCACAACATTATACTGCAAAATCGAAGGCCATGAACACTGAAGGCGCGCCAGAGACCTTTAGAATGGACACTTTGGTTCGAAATACCTAGCGTAAAACATAAGAATTGTGAAGTGTAGGAGCGTAGATTCTTGGGTCAGTTGGTGCAAGGTACTGGGGAGAAAAAATCAGCAGAACAGGATGCGTACACAAAAGAAGGAAATGACACGGACGACGCTGGAGTACGCGCTCTTTTGTGTACGCGCCCTGTTTTGCTGGGTTCTCTCCACAGTATGATTAATCAAGCCTCGTTAAGTTTGCTTGCCCTCGTTGCTTATTCATAAAATGTCTTCGCTGGGCCTGGTATAGTCACCGAAATAACGTGACCTCCTTCTACATCGCTAACTACACAACCTGCGTCTTTCTTCGCTGAAATAGAAGTGTGCGCGACATCATTTTCTATGTGCAACGCGGCGAAACTCACTCAACGAGCCTTGAAACGCGTGCGCTTGGCGATCGATATTTTGAACCAAAATGGCGACTCTGAAAATGAAAAAATCTGGGCTCACATTAGATGTTGACGGCCTTCGATTTCGCAATATAATCTTAGGCCCTAATATAAAAAACGGTACAGTTAAGTGTTGTAATTACTCGTCTATTAATTGAAATCTCTCACGTACATTATTGCCCACAGAGCTGTACAGCCCAGCTGCACAGACCACGGGGATGTACTTGTCCCTTTTTTTTTTAATGAAAATCTATAAACGCAACTCTTACTTGCAAAGATGACTGCATTGTAAAAGCACTGAATGGAGTCCACAACCAGTGAGTAAAAGAGGGAACATTTTTCTTACACGTGCACATCCGTATGAAAGACCGTACCGCAAGATAACAGGTACCATTGTTCAGTTATACACATTCTATTTCGTCGGATGTGAGAATTTGTGCTGTACGCAAAGGCACTCTTGATGTTCGCCCAAAAAATGTGACTTGTAGCTGCTCTTTCGCTTTCTCGATTGAATGAAATGACTGTTTGTTCGCTTATGTACGGAGTACATGACTGCCGCAGTTGGGCTTTTGATGATGAGTGCTCTACATGATGTGTAAGTCTAGGCTTGTTACCATGGTGACTAGAGCGAAACTTTTACGAAAATAAATGCGCGAACAATACAGTGCGACGGTGTAGAAGCGGCCCTGCCCCGATGCTCCAGTGTATTGTTTCGAAGGTAGAAACAATCCTTCGCTTCTTTCTTGCATGTTTTTCTTCTTCGAGGAGTTTCCTCGTCAATTTCGCAAGCACGCAAACTGAGAAAGTAAATATGAGGATATCGTGCTAGCCAGTTCCCGACGTCGTTGCTGCTCGCGTTAACAGCCGCTCAGTATAGTTGAGTATTTCAAGTAAACAATTCTTCTAGGTTTTTTGCCAGTATTGGCCGTGTTGTCGCAAACGGCATGACGATCTTTTCCGAGGCTGACAACAAACAATTTTGTTCCTGTTCACAGGAAGCCTGCACGCCATTTTGTAATGAGCAGTAAACAAATATCCGGGAAAAAAAATTAATGAGAAGGAAGACGTCGTCTCTCGGATTCATAGACGCCACTTAGCATTTCTTTTCTCCGAGTACTTCTTGGGGATCGACAGGGAGTCATGATAAGTTTGCTGATTGGTACGAACATTGCAATCGCAGTCTCTGCGATTACTTTTCGTGCCAAATGCAACGCGCAAGCTCAGACATGCTGAGAGATTTGGTAGGCGGGCTCTACGGAAAAAAAAAAAACGCCATACCTATGTTTGGATCTGAGCGCCATCATGCTTTCATGATATGACAGCTGAGGTTCAGAAGCAGACAAGGGACGCTGCAAGAAGGTAGGTTTCAATTTTCGCCTCTCGAAATATGGTTATGACGCAGGCAAGGTACGCTGTCAATAATTTTTTTCTTTGGCTCCGGGTGGTAACAGGTAGAAAACGCTTTTGAACAAAGAAGGTGAGGTCAGACAGATATTTAACATCATCTTAATCATCGTCTTGACGGTGACAAGACCCCGGCATTCAGGAGAGTTCTCTGCCGAGGCTATGAGCTAGGTGCACTTGCGCGCCCTGGATGAATTAAGCGCTGCATTGTGCAACAGAATACCGCTCCTTTTTGGTCCTCATGATTTAAGAATTGAATAAATTTACAATGCGTAATAGAAAACCATAAGTAGCGCATGACAAGTGCTGGCTCCTGATGTTCGCTTACCACCGGACTTCAGCAGTTTTGTTGCAACGTTAATTGGTTAATGAGTGGAACTTTTTCCATGCACGTATTAATCGATCAGTTTGTGCGAAGCTAACTAAGCGGAAGAAAAGGAAAAACAATGGAGAAAAAGAAGACAGAGGAGAAAAGCCCGCCTTTATTTCTAAATATCTTCCACGTCCAGAAATGTCTGATTCGTTGAATTCCTGCTGGAAAAACAACATCGAGAAATTTCTCAGATACAAAAGTGCAAGAAGAACTTTGAGCGTTTTAGCATATTCATTCACACACAGAATACTTTTTATTTATTACTTGCCCAGAGTGCCGTGTAGCATTATACGGGTGGGAGGGGGGGGGGGGGAGACACATTAACACAGTCGATAAAAGCAGGAAATGCAAATAAAAGCCAATAGGAAAGCAACCGAATATGCAATCAAACAAGTATACAGGCCAAACTTTTTTAATCAGTGAAGGTACAAGTGTTTAGTTCAATGCACATTCCGTAAAGAGTGTTGGATGGCCTCGGGGCGCTGAACCATAGCCCCCGGGGTTGAAGTTATAGTGTCAAATTTAACTGCATTTGAAGTGCACGAAATTCATAAATTCTTGGAATTCTCTTGTTATTCTTTGTGCTTCATCGCTATAATATTTTCCTGCACAATGTTTCCTTCGTTGTTTCACTAGACCAAGTACACGATGAAGGCGGGGAGGGGGGGGGGGGAGGTTGATGTATGAGTTTACATCCTGCTCAGGACACCCGTCTGTTCAGGCTGTCGAAAGTCGGTGGCTTAATTACGAAACTGCCTGTTATCGTTGCAGTGGGACCAATTATTGAACGTATTTTGCTCGGCCGCGCCCCATGTTGTTTGTCTGGCTAGCCGGGTTTACCGTTCATAACTGACAACGGGATAAATGTCATTTTAGTAGAAGCCTCCAGTTTAATTTCGACCACCTGGAGCTCTTTACATTTCACGGACATTTGCGTTTCACAACCGATTTTTTACATTTTTCTTCCAATGAAATGCGGTCGCGGTGGCCTGGTTTGGATACAGTTTGTGACAGTTGTTCTTGCATGGTTTGCTGCTGAAGACCTTTAATTGTTAAAATGATCCTCTCCCAAAGGGATTTAAAGAATGACCACCGTAACAGAGACCAATACAGGGCTAGGAAGAATGTAGATTTTTTTTCATTTGTGGTATTGAGCACCGGCGAGATCTGAACACGTGACCTCCGCAAGTCACATATGGTTTCTTAGTTACTGTGGCGGCTGTGCCAAATTCTACCTTCAAGGGTACTTACACTGCGGGTCGCATAACCCTCGGGATGTCTACCATAGCCAACTTCGATCCAACCTCTACTTCTGTCGAGGTTGACGTTGGAGAACACTTTCCAGGTTACGCTACACCCAACATAAATAAAATGGAATATAGAAGATTGGTCAGCAGCTCTGTTAGTTATCTAGGCAAATCACCGCACACGCAACTTGAAATCGACAGTCCGGGTCACACCGGCGGCATGTGGTTTTTCTCTTGTAATTCTTACCAGTTAAATGGTTACTTCACTAATTTTATATAATATACGCTATAATAAAAAAAAACTAGATTCTCATGTGCTTTCCTTCCTTTAAGTGATCGTTGCCTTCGTTCTAGGCGTATCGTAACCAGCCCCTAAATTCCTTACTGCTGTGTTCCCGAAGACGATCAATAAACACACACAATAGCCTCTGATGGGCCTGCTTAACACGTTGGGTCAAGTTATTTAGTCGCTTTTTGTTCTTTCGCACAGAAATATTGTGTCTTTATGTTTGTTCGCGAATGACAACGAAGCATACGTACTGTATAGAGTAGCTTCTTGAAACAAATAAACTATTAATTGAACTGCATGAACTGGATATTCCTGGCATGGAGGCCCTAAGCTTCGCATCTCTGTCTTGTTGCGCCATGACACGCTTGCCAGCGCAAGCAGGTTTCTACATTGGAAGAGGAAGTAAACACATACCCAAACGTGCGCCCTTTCTCGTCCTCGGCTTGTTAGCAAAAAAAATGTGGCCTACATTTCTTATCCATAGGCTCCAGGCCCGAACTCTCGGACTGAAGTACCGCGAAGCTGAAGATAGTCGTAAAACAGTTGTAATTATAATGGTTTCTGGGGGAAGAAAACGAAATTGTTGTGGAGTTGAGTAAAGAGGATAGAAGGCTATGCAAAGAAGGTAGTTGGCAATCGTGAGACCTTTACCTGCCATTGATAAGTTTATGAGAATATGCGGCTGACAGCACGCGTACAACCGAACAAGGGGTATAAAAAAGTTGCTCCTTAATCAAAAGAATTGACGGATGTAAAGATACTCATTTCAGAAATAAAAATAATATTAAAATTTAAACTAAGCGTTCTAGAGAGATCAAGGCTTGTTCATCTTTACGGGTAAATCACCTGTTAAAAGTTGTTCCTTTTATTCCGACCCCGAGTGCATGGAGCACTGTGCAAGCGTTCCCGACCGGATCAAAGTCGTTGAGCGCACGGCTTAACTAGGAGTATAGATCTGTAGATGTTTCTGGTAAGATTGCTTGTTTAATTAAGTGGTACCTGTTGACACCTGCATTTTTAGTTTCATTTTACCGTCCTATCTTAGTATTTCTGTCAGGCAAAGTTGGCTGGTTTCATACCATTGAAAGACGGTCACCAAAATGACTTACGCTTAATCTCCTCATTTACTACGCCGTCAACATTTAGTTTCAGAAGGTTTAATGGTTGTGGCAATGCCGTTCGTCCCGGAAGGACCAAAAAATTTCTAAGGGGTCAAAAAAACAGTTATCTATAGCGTTGCGCATCGGCATAATAGTTTCACTCTCATGCGTTTCAAAGCTTTTGGCCGTCCCAGTGATCCCGAGGGGCAGTTAGTCACCATGTCACCAACTGCTGTAAAACACTTTTGATTGGCCTCTATCGTTTGCACTCCATGTGTAGCCGCGGTTTTTCTTCTTCTATCACTCGCTCTTCACGAGGGCACCCAATAATCAGTGAACTGCGGGTGCTACCGCATGTTTTGCAGGGTACCCTCCTGCAAAGAAGAATGCAACACCGTATCCACGTTGGGCGTCTCGGTCAACAAATGGCCGCTGACAGTGGAGGAGCTGATATCACGCGCAGCAGAACTTATCGCTGGGCGTCGCCTGAAGTCCAAGGTGTAAACTCTAAAGGGGACGACCGAAGAGAAGAAACTGATACTGTCTCGCTTGTAGACCGAGTATCGAGGATTGCGTTCCCTGCGGCGTTTGTTTTTCTCAACATTATTTACTGGTCCTTGCTTTTTTACAACCGCTAAGCTTTCTAACTTTCTGTCCCCCGGTCTAAAGCAGCGCTTACCTCGAATTGTGGCTAGTAAGTCTGTGAATTAAGATGTTTGAATACACTCAGTTGAAAGCCGTATCGCTGTGATTACGTTCGCCCTGGCGGGCAAGTTACCCACGGCTCGACGTTCATCGTACTCCAGATGTTTCTCTGCCGAACCAAAAGGATTGCTTCGGTACTTGAGTGTAGCTACATGCGGCAATGCGCATATTTCAGTGAGAGTTGGGTAAGTTAAAATAAAGGAAAAAAAATATGTATTTCTTATGTGCCATTCTGCGGTTCCATAAAAAGGAGGTTATTTTTTTAGTGCAATAAAAAAAAAAGACACATTACCATGCCTTGAATGGAGACATTCTTTTCCTCACAACGTTGATATATGTTCCTTTGCAAAAATAACGAAGCCCAGAGTCGATAGGCACAAGTGCTGTGCAACATTTCGCGGAACCTTTAGAAACTTATAGCAAAGCTGGGCGCTTTGCTGTGAAATTTCGGCGGGGCCGTGGTGCAAGAATCGGGAGTTTTCCTCTTTCTCCTCCTGCAAAATTAACACGAGAAGTACCACATTCTCTTGGCTCCTTGTTTGCTGTCCACGTCCTATGGTGATGATGAATAATTTTTTTGTCCCAAGGGCATCTGTGCCCAACAAAGCGCCGTGACTCAATGGTGCATTGGTGCGTTTGGGTAGTTAAGGAGACCTCTGCAGTATTCATCAAAGCCGCTCTCTCTTCTGTGTGCTCAATGTTGGTTCAAAGACCCATTTCCCAAGCACTTCACCCCAAACAAGCCGAGCAGCAGGCCAGACTAACGATGATGGATGCCCGCCGGTGGATACCCGGTGGCACTGGTGATCGTACCACACACCTCGCGCGTCTTAGGCGGATGCTCACACGCGCCATGGCCATGGCAGTGGTATAGGTTTAAAGGGAAATGTTGTATACAGAAGCGAAACATCTCGGCAAAATATTACGTGCTGCAAACGAAGATTGGCTGAAGGTTTAGCCTCACGGAATATTATATCAGTCAAAAATTGGAGGGCATACTTAAGCTCTGCCTTAAGGGTATGGCGCGATATCGTTAAGGAAAATATTTATTTTATATTTATTAGTTTACTTACACATGATGTAGCCTTGCTAAGGCTACTGCAGCAGTGAGAAGGGAGAGATAAAAATTGATTCATAAAAATACAAACATGTAAAAAGAAAATAAAAACTGCCCCTAACTAGCCATGGCCGCCAAAACTTTTCCGTGAGTAGCGAGTGGACGTTTCCTGGCAGCGAATTCCAGAGCTCAGTGGCAAAAACAAGGAAGGTGTGTTTGGACGCCTCGGTGCGGGAAAAGCAAGAGACAAAATTGAAGCTATGGGAGCTTCTAGTGAAGTAAGGTTTTGTTAAAGTTGAAATACTTGAGTGGGCCAAACCAGTGTGTGGAAAAACTTGAAACATTCTAGGCGGCGGCGAGACGATAAAGCTGGGAAACCTGAGGCTGAATATGAGAAAAAGGTTGAACAACTCGGCCGCAGTTGTGCAAGGTGAAGCGTACTGCTTTCTTTTGAACTTGTTCAAATTTTTAATGTCAGATTTATATAACAATTCCATGGGATGCAGCCGTAATCATGGGGCGGGTAAGTGCTTTATATGAGAACAGTTTGGTATCCTTTCGGGCCTTACGTAGTGCACGACAGAGGCACCCGAGACGTTTAAATGCTTTGTTACGTATGATATCAATGTGTTTCGGCCATCACATGTCACTATAAAAATAAATGCAGAATTGGGCATTCTCTTAACATTTGTTTATCCCTGGGAGTCCTCAACGGCACCTGCCGCAGTGGTGCTGTGGTGCAGCGGTAAAGCGATGCGCCACTGCACTGAAATGGCAGGTACTGCCATCGGTGGTGCTTGTACGACACAGGTTTCTCTTCCCGAGCTACCTCTCGCCACTAATCACGTGATTATTTCTGAAGGTTGTGATGACGTCCCTAGGTTGCGTGACCTAGGTGGCCTACCAGGGTCCTAGGTTGGTTTTCTTGGTACTTTTTGTGGATTTATCCCGCACGGTCAATGACACCAACGCCGACGACGACGTCGGATTTTCTGCGAGACAAGCTCCTTAATGTTATCGTGTCAGTATGCGCTACGTAGGAGTGTGCTTAGTATGAGCGGTATGGTTAGTTATGGGCACTCTGACTAGTAACGGCCATCACTCACGGAAAGTTGGCGTTCCTCGTTGCCTGACAACATCCTGCATAAATTCCTTTATTCCAAAAACATCGTCGGAGTGGAACCACCTACCACCACATATGTTGATGAGTTTAGGACACTTTTGTCATTACAATATGGTTTACCATAGCCTCAGTTGGTTCACTTCGTTTTGAATATTGTGTATTTAGCTCTGTTTCTTTTTTTTCGCATGCACTTTCTTCTATTAATAGCCTTCTGCCATCGTACCCGTTCAGTGTTTCTACGAATGGTGATGTTCTAGTTCATATCTTTGTGTTTACTTGCAAACTTTTTCGACTGTTTTTGTGAATTTACTTCTTTCGGTGTTGGTATTCCTAATTATTGTATTCTTTCGCTTTTTTGAATCCTGTATTTTTTTGCAGCTAGTTTTCTTTTTGCAATCATGCGTATCATTTTTTGCAGGCATGTCTATGTATTCGTTACCCCCCTTTTTTGTAACAGTTTCATTTTATATCTATGCACCACACCCCTCAATAATGCCCTGTGGGCCATGAGGGTATCAGAACTAACTAAATAAATAAATAAATCACTTTTGAATTTCTATAATTCTGTGCATTTTGGTCTGTTTCACACACAAAACATTGAACTCAGTTCAATACATACCTTACTAGCGCGTAATGATCACGTCTGATAATGATACTGTATCAGACATGGTACAGTATCACCGCCGCATGTCAATCACAGGCGCACAAATCACAGGCGCATGTCAAAACTGGAACTATGAAGTGCGGCACCCTCATGAGGCTGCAAGAGCCGTACGGAGATTTCCCACTTCCATGATGTGCAGAGTGATTGAAGGTTTAGCGACACATGTTGTACGTGATCTGGAGATGTAATACACGTCCACAAACTTTAGAAACCGATGCTGCGGCAACGACTGCGCATCAGAATTGGGACACGCTTTCGCGGTTTACGCGGACAAGTATTAGTTGTGCATCGACATTGTGGAGCGGCGCCTCTTTGGCACTTCTATAGGCATTGATATAACCAACCCCCTTCCAAAAAGAGATAATTTTCCATTTTCAAGGGAGTTTGAAGAACCGAAGTCGGGTCATTTTCTTTGATTTGGCACTTTTCAAGCTAGTGCATGAAAAAAGGGCCTGAAATGACTATTTTCGACTATTTGAGCACATCCTTGGTCACGCCATCGAAAATCATTGCCTATAAAGTCAGCCACGACGTGAAATCCGGCGGGAACCTACACAAGTAACCTACGTCGGAACAGACAGAAAAGCTAGTCATGTGAAAATGGCGGAACAGAAGGGCAGGAAAGCACTTGATTCACCATTTACGGTTGATCTGAGAGGAACTGATTATACACGAGGAGTAGCACCAACAGCACTGGCCAGTGGTAGAAGAACCATCGAAAGGATCCCAAATTTTAATGCATGAAGCTTTGCTATACAGATTACAGCTAGTAAAAAAACATACCTCAAGAATTCACCAGTCAAGCAAAAGAAGGTTGCAAAATGTCATGTAGGACAAATTAAAGGAGAGCGCTCATTGGAAACAGTTTCACTAAAGCATATTCTGTTTAACAGCTTCGTAAAAGGATTATTCGCACCGGCATTCCATGGCTATGAATATTCGTCCGTTAAATTTTTCTTCCGGTAGAGCAAGTCGTCTTTTATGCGTCTCACGTGAAAGCAGACCCCATGTGCTCATGTGCATTATGGGCTGGGCTTTTCTGTTCTTGTCTTTTGCGCGTTAGCGATGCGTCGAGGCGAAAGAGAAGATTCACTTTGCTTTTCAGCTTCCTCCTTTGCTTGTGTAATATGCTGCGATTTTACTTATCCATTACTACAAACAGCGAAATATTATTCAGCCGATCCTTAGGAGTAACACTTAGTGCTTAAGCACCACGGTCTATTATTCGAATGCTCGTGTACTACCTCTTTCGTCCGCGCTTTCGCTCCTTTGGATTGCCTTCACTTCCTGCTCTGCTATTGCATAGGTAGAAGTAGGAATGCGCAAGACTATGGCCTGGTAGGAGGCATTACAAACCCAGGCGTTGTCAAGCAACCAAGATGCAGTGCTTCTTCATACAGCCCAATTACCAGCAACGATACCGACTTGAGCGGGGTGTCAGCGAGAGCCTGTGATGTGTGGTCACAGCGAAATATCTAAACGTGGGCTATAAATTGCTTGCATTTGGTCATTGCCGATTGAAAAGAAATCTCTCCAATATAACTTTACATTCGCGGTACAGATTCACGGCGCCCTTCATTTCTCGTGCAGGAGTATGATTGCTGTAAAATGGTTGGCGCAAAAACTTCCGGTTACAATTATAAGTGTCTTCACAAGGCGCGAGAAAAGTCATTAGCCAAGTAATGGCTCTGATAACGTGATGACAGCATGTGAGTAGAGTCGGTACACTATTAGGCGAAGCATAACGACGCAGTGAAACCTCACGCTCTGCGCAAGGCGTTTGTCTAAAGGAGTAATGCCTCGAAATGTAAAGCAGCACTATTTATTCCAATGATCACGTTGTATGCAACCGCGATCTTGGATTCTGCTCTTTGTTCATTCTGTCTTGCGACCGAGTGTACCTCGCTCTCAGTAGCCACCCAGCAAGACTTGACACATATCAGTTAAGTTCAGTCTTATTGCTTAAAGTCCCTCATTCAAGGGGGTGTTAAATAAGGCGCGTGACTACAGTTGAATATAGAGAAACGACAACGATTATTTAGCATTGGTGGGAGACTGAAAACCACTTTCGGTTACTTTTGTCCACTTCTTACAGCTCAAACAGAAAAATCAAACCTCTGCTTGTAGTTCCTCTAGTGAATGGCAAGTCTCAATCACATTACTAGTGAACCCGAAGACAGCAAGTTTCTGTGCACAATATTTTTACGAAAATTGATATGAATATTATTCTACTCCTTTGAATAAAAGCGCCACGTTTTGTGCACTGTCAGGGCTTCAACGTCAAGATACAGGCAGTTAGCTACCGTAGGAATATTTTATTCAGAAAAAAAAAGAACTTGTGTCAGGGGCTTCAAACTGGATCGTTACCTTGCAGCCATTGGTAGCAGCACTCCTGAGCTTCGCGCACAGCCGAGTGAGCATCTGGCGCGGGGAACAAGACAGCAGGAGCGCCAGTCAGAGTTTCCGCCTAATTAAAGCTGTGTGGTGTACACCAGTCGCGTAGATGTGCACAGGCACCTAACATCTGGCATACAGTGCGGTATAATCAAAAGTGCGAAAGAAGAACGAAGCAAGTCTTGCAGTTAAGAAGAGCAAGTAGGCATCGAAGGCCTGAAGTTTCTCTTTTCACAATTAATACACACTTACAGGAACTGCAGTTGGAGTGGAACATGTCGGCTGCAGTCGTCCAAATTTCGCACGCAGTTGCAAGAAGCACAAGGAATAAACGAACAGCGAAAGATAGCGAAGGCTTGGTTGTGTTGAACATATTAGTAAAAAAAAACAAACAGAAAACGAACGGTCCACTTGTCGCAGGCAAGCATTGCTCAAGATGAATTGTTCGGCCCACGAAAGAGCAGGTTTGGCCTGAGCACGAACGTGCAGACCTTCAGCAGCAGCGGCGTTCAAACAAGACAGGCGTGGAACGGAAGCACGCGACAAACAAATCCGCCGTCCGTCTCCGCAAATGGGAAGATTCATCACACAAACTATGGAGAGTGTGCCCTGAGTTAATGATAAATCCGCTTCGTAGACGTTGTTCAGGTTTCATTGATATTTCAAAATATGTAATTCCTGACAATCGTCATGCATTCTAGAACTAGAGCGAGGAGCCCGTAGAGTCTTTTTTTTTTTCTAATTTGCGCGTGCTACATTTTTGTTTTCCTGCTTGGGAACATGAAGCGATGCCTTGCTAAGCTATGACGGAGCCACTGTGCGGTCGTCAGAAAAAGCACAGAAGCATGTGAAACCTGACACTCAGATAGAACTTGGTGTATATGGGCAATTAATTTTAGATTGCTTAAGGTAACTTCATTTGAAGGTTATTTGCTCGAACTGAGGAAGCCTTGAAGTAGCTGGCTGCTTTATATGTTTCAAGGGTTGTCTGCTCAGCAGTCATCAGGTGCAC
The DNA here is from genome assembly GCF_055824585.1 of Amblyomma mixtum. Taxonomy (NCBI): domain Eukaryota; kingdom Metazoa; phylum Arthropoda; class Arachnida; order Ixodida; family Ixodidae; genus Amblyomma; species Amblyomma mixtum. The sequence goes on along the minus strand of NC_143016.1, from coordinate 136,181,664 downwards.
GGGCAGTATACGTTGACGGATTCATCGCTGCCGTTATTAGTGCGACAGCGCTTTGCGATGGGCAAACCCCGAGCAAAATCTCGCGAAGCTTTGGAGTTTATGTCAAGTGAAACAAATTAATTAAAACAAATCAAAATAGAAATCTGCGACCGGGACTCAAACTCACGGAGGCGCGAAAAGACAAGCTACTTTGGCCACTGCACGGAAACACTACGCTACCACCGCAATTTTTTTTCTTTTATCCCCGCAGCCTACCACGCCATGTGATACACTCTCGCGCTCTGGATTGCTCCTTGTCTTCGTATATCAAACTAATTATCATGCTTGGAACTATACGGTAGTATACGTTGATTACACTGCATAAGTTTGATTGGAGCAACGCTGTGGCAGAAACACGGCGCTAGAGCAATGCGCGTTGGCGTTGACAACACTGCAGCAGAAACGCGACACTGGAGTTTAGGCCACCGGCGTACATTGGAAGACGCGCAGAACTGGCTCTCTGGGTCGATGGGCACCTCACCTCAGTCGAGCTTTCAGGTAAGTGGCGGTGGTGCTGCTTTAGCACAACATTTCGTGCTTAGAAATGCTAAACAATCAGACATTTCGTTGTCATTTTAATTTTTTTGCCTTCAAATTGTACAGCTGATTAGATTTTTTTATGCCTACCAATTTTTAGCCGATCGTCCATTGTGGTTATGTGCCATGTGGTGTACGGACAGAAGCACCAGCATTCTAAGCTAGTGTAGTAGGAACACTGGAAGAAAATTACAGCACAGTCCACTTAAAACCGCCGCGGATATAATGAATGCTCGCTTATCGCGGATGAGTGTGGCGCTGCCATGAAAACATGCATTAGAGCAATGGCAGTTCGCCTCAGATACAACAGCCGTGGCCGCATCATTGGGTTAAAGCAAACGAAGAGGTGTCGTAAATTCACCCCCGAAGTTGAGGAATACATGCTTCTAGCTTAGCGCGGAAGAACGGTTCTCAGTTCCAATGACAGCGCCTGCCAGAAACCAAAGGTACCCGCCCGCATACCACACGCCGATGCACTATAAGGCCAGTGCAGCCCGCGTGTCCGCTGACCAAAAGAAAGCAGAAACGCGGCGGGCTCGAGGTAGTGGCAGCGTCGAAAGCGAAGCTACTCTGCATGGTCATAGATCAACTAACGGCCGGGATTTGAAAAGCCTACAAAAAAAAAGCCTACAAAGTCTACTACCCGTCAAACACGATCATAGAATGTCTTCTGACATCCTCTCGTAGTGCGTTGATGTCTGTCGCCACAATTGCACGAATTTGGCAGAAACTTTCCTTCCATGCCTGCACTAAAAGATCTTACGTAGTGGAAGTCACCATTCACTACCGACTCATTATTTCTAATGAAATGCTACCTTCCTTTCCTTTTCAGCCGGGTGGCCCTGTGTTCCAATGAGTACTTGTTCCGTCATTTTTATAAGAACTCTGCGTTACACAGCGAATGCCTTAAAGGGACACTCAGGAGAAATTGAGTCGGCTTGTATCGATAGAATGCCACCTCCTAAACGCAAAAACAGCACTCTTTCTAAAAACAAAGTTTTCATAAGGTACAAAAGAGCAAGAACTAAAATACAAGTATCGCCGCCGCAGGCCAATCTCGGAAGTACAAACATGATGATGAAGTAGGAGAAACGGCCGCTCAGATGCCTAAGGCTGACAAACGTGCATGAAGATTACGTGTTTTATAGAATATGAAGTATATAAATTTTGTTTTAAAATCACCAGTGCCCTTTTATCGAAGGAAGAAGACAAAAAAAAACCTTAACGTTGGAAGTCAAAGAAAACCTGCAGTTGGCGGCGAAACAGGCGGCCAGCTGCGGTTCGGTACGCTTTGGGTGCTTCGCGGCTGTGGGTTCTGCGTGCACGCTGGGCTGCATAAGAAGCCCTCCGAGGACTACAATTGCAGAATTTAAATAAGCTGCCATGTGCTAGTAGCTACACATCAGTCGTGACAGTGGCTCGGTGGTGACAGCGACGATGCCGTCTCCTCGGCGCTCGGACTTTTCTGCAAGACCCGCCGCCTCAGCCCTTGAAAGCATCGCACGCCACGTGGGGTTGAGGTAGCTGAATGCAGGCCGCAGTTCTTTGCGAGAACTTCGTTGCCATGGGGAACGGTATCGATGGTAACGTTGGTGCAAACGTAAAGGAAGCGACGACGGCTGATAAAGGCCTTCAACGTCCAGCCCGTAGTAGTACTCATTTCGACTGCTGCTAGGAGGAAGCGCAGCGCTTGTGCCAGCAACCACGGAGTCCTCGTTTCCGTTTCCACCGCTTTATGTCACTCCTGTCCTATTCCCTCATCAGAAAGTAGCGGCAGGAAAAAGTTTTTCAACTTCAAATCCAAATCCATCAGCCATAAATGCGCTCTTCGCTGCCGGACAACAGAGAACAAAGACAAAAAATGCGGAACTATCAAATTTTAGTAAGAAAAAAATTATAGCGTTGTCCTCAGTGTGCCTTTAAAGTCATGAGGTCAGCTAACTTCAATTCGTTAGAAATAACGCGTGCTCACTACCCATGAATGACATTTTTACGGGCTCGTTGGTGCGACTTTATTTGTGGGGCCACCTTGAACGTTATGACGACGTGAGACACAAAGGGTGCGATAGCCTGTCAAAACGCGGCTAGTATTTCGTCAGAAAGCATTGCTTTCCTCGAGCTACTGTCTACCTCAACTCTACACAGATAGCCCACGACCAGAATTACTACGTGCAGAATAACAGAATCTGTACAAGACCGAGGATGGCAATATATATTTTTGAACCGTACCTTCCTTCTTTTGACGAGAAAATTGGAAGCAGCGAGCATGATCATCCGGGAGTTGCACTCTTGCGGTATGCGACCGACTACTTCATCTCCCGTTCAAAGAAAGCTAGAGAAACCACTGCGCACATTTTTGAGGAAGAATAATAACTCTGTTTCAAGAAAGCGCGTCTTAGTTCAACTTCACACTTGAGCCTGCTGAGGGCAACGAAGTCTGTTTTTTTGGTCTGCGGCTTTTTTTCGAAAGTGGGCGCGTGTGCTAGCGCTATGGGACTCGCAGTCATGTTCTTACTCTCGATTCAGAACATTCCAAGAGCGCCAAGAGGAGAATTGCGAAAGCAGCATTGAAGTCAGCTCTGGAGAGACTTTGCCCGCGCCAAATTACCACGAACTTCACAAAGCAGACCACCAGACTAAGGAACGCTGGCTATCTGAAGGAATCCCAAACCATAGTAAGTACAACGTTGCGGGACAGCCGTTCACACAGCGAGCGGATTTCAGCGAAGAAATAAACATGGACTACAAGAACAGCGTGGTTCTGCCTTAATCCATGGCTTTACATGCAGTCTCAAGATGATTGCCGCAAGACTAGAAGTCAACATAAGTCTGCTGTGGCCACAACGAATAAAAGAAGCATCGCCAAGTAAACAATGAAGAGCGAAGGGTCCACTGCGCAGTAAACCAGCAGACAAGGTAGGCAAAATGCACGGAGGGTGTCATTCATAAATTTCCCCTCGCCAGCTGAAATTTTTACATAAGTTAGAACGGCAGGTGCTTCAATGGAACAGCAAGGGAACATGCAAATTCTCGAGAGGCAAAAGCCACGTCAGGATTCCTGGCTCCTCACTGCTGCCAGACTGGCCGCACATGTACTGCCAATTCACACTGCTCCAAAATACTCAGAAAAAAAAGATACGCTTGGTCCGGAGATTAAGATTTTCACCATCCACAAATAAATAAAGAACAGCGTCAGCACGACGTCCATTTCACTCGCGAAACAAAATAACTCCTGCACAAAGCTTGCCCTGACTCATGAGCCGGTTTGAATTGCCGCTCCGAATGTTTTCACAAGCCTTTCAGTAACCTGCATTAACTTTTAGCCTCGTTTAGCTGTGTTTCCGTTCGTGACTTCAATTTGATTTTGACGCGGGTTCTCACTCAATTTAAGCTTTCGTTTGTTATCTTTGTACTTTGTCTTCACTTAACAATAATATCTTCCTGTTAACCATGATTTTCCAACTTTTTAGTGAATATTTAGCTCTGTTTTGCCGGGTTCCTTTTGGCGGCTTCTATTGCATTTTTAGACGCGTTTTTTGGCTTTTTGGCCTTTGGTTTTTGGGGGTGTTTTCATCTTTTTTAGTTTTTCTTTGCGGACTCGTTCTTGGTTATCTGTGAGCGTTTCGTTAGTACCTTTGCGAGTGAGATGTGACTAAGCTTTACTTTTTTTGTTTATCATTTCTTTTCGTGCTCCAGCGGACTCCGGACTATAGGTGGCCTTATCCAAGCTCCTTCTTTGTGGCTCTCTCGTTTGTCATGTACCTAACCCTGTCTCTATCCTATCCAATAGTTCTGTCTACTTAATATGTATATTCTGCCACTTCAACATTTTGTCATTAATGTTGAAAGCCAGCAATGTGTTCTGGTTTTCTCCCTACGACCTAATGTTCAAACTACATGCTGTGCGAAAACAAACTTTTTAACTTGGTTAAAAAGTGCATCGTCTCTAGCCCATCGAGGGGAACGTTTTGCAGCAACAGACCGGTACTGACTGTGCGTGCCTCATAACCATATGCTGCCATTCTCGGGGACCTCGTCCGTTACACAAGACCAATCGCGATAGCGCATTCAGCTAGTAATGTTAGGTCTCGTACGTTTTTCGTGCCAAACGCTGCACCATCAGCAGAAACAGAATACAAAACGGAGGCAGCCATTACCAATACTATTACCAGTCAGTATTTATAGATTATATCAAACAAGACGGGAGGCGACTTTTTGGCGCCTTGTGTCTTTCGCTCAATCCGCAAGCAAAGTTTTTCGAGCGAGACTCTCCCTGCGAGTTATACCAAAGCACGAATTTTAATTCGAGCGAAGGATATCACGAAGTATTCACTTGTTCTTCTGCATGCGCGGAGTTGGACGTGTTTTTTATTCGGGGAGCTTTTCAGAAATAACTGCAATAAAGAGTACGTACCGGTTTTTGTCTTTCATGGCCAGATGTGGTTTAAATGCGCACACATACAACGCACCTAGCAGCCCTGTACGCAGAACTTCACTGAAAAGATATCCGCCGTCTCGGAAACTGTTTCAGCTGTTGTATACTAAGCCCCATCGGCTAGCACACTTTAGAAAGTCGGTCATCAGGTACAGTCACCCCTACTTTTCGTTTCAAATTCTACTGCCTACTTTTATTCTAGATCTTTTGCAGATAAAGCTACTAAGTTTCTATCTTAATTACGCTACACCCAATTGACGTTTTAGGTTTATGTTTTGCTAGTCTTCGCTGTAAATGACACAGTTTCTCAGAGATGGAAGGATGACTTTTCGAGTAGAGCTTGAAGTTCGCTAGAAAAATTTGAGGCGTGAGTTAATAAGTCTATCAAATTTGCTACGTGTTCAAATACACAGAATGCACAGGCACAGCAAGAGAATGGCGCAACATATTATTACTTGTTGGCTCACTAGAAGAAACGATAAGGCGCATAACCAGGACATACTTTTCGTAAAATCAAGTAGGTGAGCAATACGAGTCTAGTGTATCTGGTTTAAAACCTGGCGCAGGAGCTGCAACTTTTCTTGCGTAAAATTTTCGCTAATATAGGCGCCTATTTTGTTGATATTATAATTTGATACATGGTTTACGTCTCAATCCGGTCGCAGTTATCTTCCGGAGAATAAGACCTAAACAGAAAAATGAGCTCAAAGCTCTTATTTCTAGTCATCATACTACCATATATAAAACTATGCAAATCTAAGAAATGTACCAGGTAGTCAGCAATGGACTTTAACTGAAAGCCCCTAAGAACAAAACGAGTTCCTTCGTAAGAGCAGGTTTCTGGGTTTTATGTTGTACCGCTGCTTTTGCGTGTGAGTGAAAGCTTCACGATCATAAGCGCATCAACAGCATGGAGCAATGCTAAATAAACATTGACATTAGAAAGCAAGGTTACAAAAAACTTCAATATAAAGATAATTTAGCCTACGTCACTCTTCTTCCACCTCAGATACCAAATAAATACATGCTAAATAAATATGGCTGAAGGAAAAGGACGCGTAAGCTTCCCTTGCAATATACTCGCGTAATCCATAATTGCTATGAATAAGTGTATTTAAAGTCACCTGCGAATCATAACTTTTGAAATAATCTGCGGTAAGATGAGCCATTTTATAAGCTGCAGAAAAACATGTGAACTATAAGTTATTATCCTCTACAGAGTTCAAAGATTATAAAAAACATTACTCCAATAGAAGCACCAGCAGTAATGAAAGAAACTTGTATCTTGGGCGTGTAGAAAAGTATGTTTATGCGACAGCTTAGCTAAAACAGCTTTATAGCGCCTGCGCTTCTCTAGTGACAAATGAGAGAATAGAAGTTACGGAGAGTGCCACGCAAGCAGGTAAGTAAAATTATTGCGATGAGCCTACCATTCACAGATATTTTGTTATAGCAATGCGGCATACTGTCAGGCTGACGATTCTACCTAGATTTAGGGTAAAAAATTAGCACTCGATGTTTACCCCTTTCTCTATTTTGTAAATAAATAGCACGGAAAGGAAGACCATTGAAATTATTTTTAAAACGCTCTTTGAATGTTAGCCTATCTAATGTATATTCTTTATTCGGCTAATCGACTCTTCATGCAATGAAATCGATCGTAAATAGATGGCGACAGAGACGTACAGATCAATTTGTACAGTCCTGGCAGCTTATTTATCATTCGGTCTATCGCCATGGTTTGTCTAAAGCACTACCCATTGCACACTGCCTGCACCCCCAGAATATTTCACTTACAACCAAACGCCCACGAAGGATGGGTCCAAGAAGCGACGGCGAACTGAAATCTATATACGCAATTGAAGGCGAATATTGTAAAGCCGAAAATTAAAATGCGAAATTCACTAGCATTATGCTGAAGCAGATTTCTCCCATCACATCGTTGGATCTGCCTCGAATATTTATAAAAGAGCAATTTTTGCACCTCACCTTAAACCTAGAGCAACCCCCTTCTTTTACTGATACTGTTCTCGAGAGGAGAGTTGGAGGCTTCTGTATTGTACGTATTAGGCAGCGTTCATGATGCTTGTGAGTTAGCTAAGGCTTGAGCCTCCATCATATTGCGCGATCCTTTAGCTCTTCCTACATAATTTGCAAAAAAAAAAACAGATATAATTAAAAGTACTGTAAATAATATCTGTAAAAAATATTCCAAAATAGATGGTTAAATATTGCAAACAGAAAACGATGTACTTAGGATTAGCATCCTTCAGTTCCTGGGAACTAAGAAGGTTCTTCACGCTACATTCGCTAAACGCATTCCTGGGTACCTGCGCTGCTCCAGATTTATGCGTACTATTTTACACCTGCAGGAAGACGACAGGCGTCGTTTTGTCAATCGACCGCTGAAAAAGGCGCATTTCTAAGCCCGCACTAAGTATGACGACAGCACGACTCCCTTTCCTCATCGTCTGGGCTCTTGCAATATCGACTGCCGCAGTAAGAGCGAAGAAAAATCGAATCGAGGCTTCCGAAAACAGTGAAGTAAACATCTGGGCTCTACTCGTCGCAGGCTCCTATGAATACTACAACTACCGCCACCAAGCCGACATCTGCCACGCTTACCACGTGCTCCACAACCACGGTATTCCTGACGAGCGCATAGTTGTTATGATGTACGATGACATCGCAAACAACACCCACAACCCGAGGCCTGGCGAAATCGTGAACCACCCTAATGGCAAAAACGTATACCTTGGAATCCCGAAGGACTACACTGGCGACCTGGTCACGCCCCAAAATTTTCTCAGCATTCTTCAGGGGAAGAAAGTTAAAGGCGGCAGCGGCAAAGTTATTGGCAGTGGTCCGAACGACCACATATTTATCTACTTTTCCGACCACGGGGCCCCAGGCATACTAGCATTTCCGAAAGCTGAGTTGCATGCCAAGCCATTCGTACGAGTGATCAAGAAAATGCGCGAAGAAAACAAGTTTGCCAAGATGGTTATGTACATCGAGGCCTGTCATTCGGGCTCCATGTTCGATGGCCTGCTTCCGAGCAACTTGAACGTCTACGTGACCACTGCAGCCAATCCCAAAGAGTCTTCATACGCCTGCTACTGGGACGACACACGGAACACCTTCCTGGGCGACGTGTACAGCGTGAACTGGATGGAGCACTCGGATGCCGCGGACCTCCAGACAGTCACACTCAAAGACCAGTTCGAAATTGTGCGAAAGGAGACAAAACAAAGCCACGTCATGCAGTATGGAGACCTTACCTTTACAAACCTTCCTTTAAGCAATTTTCAAGGCCTCAAGAAAGCTAAAAGTATAAACACTCCGAAGGTAGCTCTCAATGCAGTTCCCAGTGTTGACGTCCCCATAGCCATCCTTAGAAACATGCTGGCAAAGGCCTCTACTAACGCAGCTCATCGGTCTCTTAGCCGAAAGCTGCAGCGAGCGCTTCGCGACAGGAATTTCGTGAAGGACAAAGTTGCCGAAATAGTTAGGTTTGTAGCCAAAGGAGACCATGACAATGTCACGTCACTTCTGGGCCCGATGAAGCAGCTACGAAACTTTGATTGTTACGAGAAAGCCGTACATCACTTCAATGAACTCTGTTTCCGCCTATCTAAAAACACGTATGCTCTCGAATACCTGAGCGTCCTGGCAAACATGTGTGAGTCTCGCTATTCCGTTGCTGAGATCAAATCAGCGATGGACTTGGCCTGTTCCCATCCGGCAGTGTTTGGCATATCCTGATGTGAAAGCATGGACGATAGTGACACTGATTCTTTTTTAGTGCGGCAGCTTCAGCCGGAATAAAATTATCTGCAGCTCATTTACTGTGAACTTTGGTTTTTTGCTCAGATTTCTCTTGCCTCTGTAAATGGTCGGCGAAATGTGTCTTGCAGGCTGCTCAAGAGGCATGCTTCATGTAGTGGTTAAGCCACAGAAATGGCATATATTTTGACTTCGTTGCCTTACTGTCGCCAACGTATGGATAATATGCTTTGAATACCGTGCTCACAAGGAGAGAATCACCGCTGGGTATGCTGAGGCAGCCAAAAAACACAAAGGGAAAGAAGGGAAAACACACGATGGTAAGATAGGGCAAAAATTATTTCAGGTTTGACTGAAAACTTTTCTCATGATGGGCACCCAAAAAACATAGCAAAACAGCAAAAAGCGCGCTAATACTGAAATTCAAATAGTGTTGAAGAAATGAAGCAAAAGTGGAATTGCTACAAATAATATCTTGAAACTTCAGTCATCCTTACGTTCGACGAAAGGGAGCGCAGCTTTAATAGCACTGCAGGAGAAATAAGTGGAAATTTCACTAGCTATTTTAGCCACATAAAGGAGGCTGTCGATTATCTTAATTTCCTGCGTAAATTAAGAAGCAACATTGGTTCCGAAAATGAGATTTAGTGCTGCACTGATTCCTTGTCAAAGCGCTTCCTTTGTTTCCTTTTTTTTATTTCTGAATTCTACGCGAGAAGGAAGTAACCAGATAATATCGTACCCTAATTGAGTAACATTTTATTTTCTCACCACAAAATAATACACTGACATTGGAAGGGGAGCAGCGTGGCAGAATATGTTGCAGTAAAGTGGGAATTGATATGAAGTTGATCCCTGTGAGGCACACGTACGTGGACAGACTAGTTTACCCACTTAATATTTAGGAACACACAGAACAAAATGCAAACGAATACCTGGCTCCACCTGGTTCCACCTGGCTCCACGTCCACACTTTCGTCCGAACACTCGCGAAGCCAGATAAAAAACTTCGTCTTCCCAACATTCCCGCGGTGAATGTAGTACACTTTAAGAAACGCGCATAAGCGGTGCTACAAGTTTGCTTTTAAAGTAATATTGAGAAACTTTATGGCGGTCACAGGTTGAGGAAACGATGTCGCAGCGCTTGCTAAAGTCTAGGTCTCCAGTAAGCAGCGCGCGCTACCAGCAGACCCTTATCTCTTGCGTCCGGCACTCACTTTCGACGGTTCGAATACGTGCTCATTGCCGAACCGTACCTTGAGAAGGAAATAACTAGAACAATAAGAAATGGGGCGAAGCGCATATGGCAGGTTCTCTCAGACCATGAATGGCAGTTTACCATTATCTCTGAAGAGAAAAGTATACAACAGCTGTATCTTATCGGTACACACCTATGGGGCGGAAACGTGGAGGCTAACAAAGAGGGTTCAGCTTAAGTTAAGGACAACGCAGCGAGCTATGGAAAGAAAAATGATAGGTGTAACGTTAAGAGACAGCAAGCGGGAAAAACGGGTGAGGGAAGAAACGCGGGTTAATGGCATCCTAGTCGAAATCAAGAGGAAGAAGTGGGCTAAGGCGGGGCATGTAATGCGAAGGAAAGACATCTGCTGGTCCTGAAGAGTAATGGCGTGTATTTCAAGAGAAGGCAAGCTTGGTAGGGGGCGACAGAAAGTTAGATCGGCGGATGAGATCAGGAAGTTTGGTGAGACACAGTGGGCGCAGCTGGCAAAAGACAGGGTTAGGCGAAGAGACATGGGAGAGGTCTTTGAACTGCAGTGGGCGTAGCCAAGCTGATGATGATGATGATGGTTTTGAAAAAGAAAAGGAGGAGGTCCCCTGGCCCTATCTACCATAAGTTCGAGGAGCGATTCGCGCCATTTGAACGTGGCCAGAAGCTCGCGCGTGCTGCCTCCAGCGTGGCTTCATTGCTTAGGCATGATGCTGCAATGACTAGAGGTGTCACAAGGTGCTGTTTTAATGCAACAATGCGAAGGGTTCCGTACAGCGGAAAATTCAGCGTCGTCGTTGACGTGTCCAGAAAATTTGGCGAGAGCACCATGAGGTCACAACCATGTCACTTAGCGGGGGTAATTAAAACACCGCACAACGATCACGCAGCACAGGAGAAATGACGTCACTACACAATACTTCACTAGTCTAAATATTCGCAACGTAATTCCACTAACTTTACATTGTGCCTCTGGAAAAAGAATAGAAATTGCGCTGAAAAGAAATACGGTTGTAGCCGGGGCTCGCAACACCCACCTTTGGTGTTCACTGAGAGACGTTCTTTCTACCACATACTTCGTTAAAGAGAGGCCGTATGTGTCATGCAGCCGATGAAAAACATATTTATTAATATGTGCATAAATAAAATATAAAATAAAAATACAGTAAGGAACAGCCTCCGTGTCAGCGAAGTGATATGCAAAGCGGATACCAGTCCGTGGAAGAGACCCATTAAAACTATCCCGCTGTGTCCGCTAAGGCGGAGCTTAAGTCTCCAACTTTACCAGTGCGTTATTCATGGGTACGAAGACCACCTGGCGCTAAAACCATATACATAGACATATATATAGACAATGAAGACAAACACAGACATATACATGTCTGTGGACATATACGTTTCTGTCACCCGCCGTATCCCCAGACACAGACACATACATGTCTGTGTCTGTGTCTGGGGATACGGCGGGTGACACATACATGTCTGTGTCTGTCTTAATTGTATTGTGCGTCCCGTGTTGTTCGTACAACACCGGACCATCTGGAGAGCACCAATGCAGTTGAACCTGAAAACCAACTGTACCCCATCACAGCTTTCTTTACGTCCATTTTCAGTAAAACGGGCCGTCATGTTCGTATTTTAGCCCCCCCCCCCCTCCTTGCGCCCTGTCTGTATGTGTGGTTTAACACGAAGCATGAAAAACCAACTGATTTCTTGCCCTCAGGCCGAAATTGTCAGCAGTGGCTTGTCGTGTGTCCGCGCAGGAAAAGGAGCTCAGTTGTAACCGGCCCAGCACTTCTGGTAGAGTCATTTATTCGGTTTTTTCTAATTTGCATTCACACCCTGATGCACCCAACAGAAAAAAAAATTCACTGAAAACAAACAAAAGCACCTGCTCCTCGATCGCTCAGTTCATTTGCTCCATGTAATGGCATGGCGAGCGCAGGGAAACACGAAAAACAAAGAACAAAAATAAAACAACAGCGCTCCGGTGTGATTTGCGTGTTTAGTTTGCGCCCGCCAAGCCTGCATGGCACAAATACGGGATATTCGCATGTTGCAAAATGGTCAGGCAGAAACGCACGCAAAGCGTGTCGAAAGTTACAAGCGGTTTCTTCATTTGCCTGAGTACAAATGTAAGGTATTCCGCCTTAAAGGCAAGGCTCCACAAAGCAGTATCAACACTAATCGCGTTCTAGACTGGCGGCAAATAATCGTCAAAGAGAACTGCCTTTTCCATGCGCCGCTGTAGAGAAGGCTTGTCTTGCAGTGCACCATACACGATAAGTGTGTCTGTCTGAGCACAACGAAGAAAATGGCGCCCTGTGAGTCGGTGGTCATGGCACGTCGCCAGCAGCGTCATGCGCTCGCTTCGAGGTGTGCCGGAGACTGCATGGACTGGCTGCTGACCGCGAACCGCTCTTCTAACGCATCGCAGCTAGCCCGAGAAAAGTCTCTGGTGTCGCCTCTGAAAGGCAACGACCACCCGTTCGATCCGTCAAAAGTGAGCGCTGGGCGCCCGAGATAAGGCTCGATCAACAGCCCGCGCTGTTTTCTGGCGACTCAGCTAATCAGTTATCTAAGGCGGCGTTAGAAAGCGTTGATGCAGCGGTGTAGTGCATTCCATTTACTTTTTAACAGCTTCTGTGTACGTGGAAAAGTCCCCAGGTGAGTAAGGCAAATCCTGGCTTTGTTCTCAGAGTAGTTTTTTCTTATTAAGGCTTCTATTCCCCATCAGCCGTCAGAAATGGTATACCGTCGTCAACAACGGACCGCGAAGTGAGCCCAAGAGTGAAAAGTTTTGACACACATCGCTTTTGGGGGCGCACATCAGAAACGTAGGGGCTGTTTCAAAGAAGACTAAGTAATTTTTAAAATGCGGCCTCTTGATGTACAATTCCTTTTTTTGTCTGTGCGATCATGACTTTGGCCGCAGCGGGTGTTATAAAGCGGGTTCCAAGTGGCGATTGGTGGGCTAATTGACCTGCACCTGTTAAATCACTTTATATGCATGGAAGTTAGGTGTTTAGCTGCATTGAAAGAATTGTAGGGGATCACTTTATGCATTCAATATCAATAATTAGTTCTGGGACAATGTGAATGCCTGCGGAGCTATGGTGCTAAGAATTTCAGCTCTTCAAGCGCGCACACAGGGCGCCCGGCGGCCGCAGAGCGCATGAGAGCAATTGCCCATGCTAAGGTCCCTGGGAGCGTTTCTCGTCACACACATCTAGCACTTTTTCCCCGGCGCGCCACGGCCATCGTATGTTGCAGCCTCCTCGCCCGTCCAAACATATGTTTGCATCAGCAGCGCCCAAAACTGCATGCAAAGCACAAGAAAAAAAAATTGTTGGTTTATCACTTCTAAGCACGAAATATTGTGCGAAAACAGTTTTTTTCGGGTGGACACCATCCTCCACGTGCCTGAAAGTGCGATTGAGCTTTCCACTGTAAGGTCCCTGTATTTTTCAAAGGCAGCGCTAACTCCTCCTCTTCTCGCCGTTTCCTCCTCGCCGTTTTCTCTCGGCTGCCACTGGTGAGCGAAGCGCGCGGCTGCTACCACCCGCTTCATTTCGTGTCGCATGCGGCGCGTTCAAGCGCTTGCACGAAACGAGACTGTTCTGGGCGCATTATCACAAGGCTGTTCGTACGTAAGATGAGATAAGCCGCGCTCGACTGCAGCCGAGCGCGTCTTCAAGATTGCAGCAAGCCTACGTCACGCACGGCACACGTGTGTCGCGATGTTTCTAAGCTCACTAATGGCACCGTTTTCCCGCGAAAACTTAGCGATAACAAAAGCCGCGACGGTCTTTCGTCAGGTATGAAGCCTCATTCAGTCGGAGAGCAGAAAACGGCGAAGAAGTCAGGAGAGGGGTAGAGGGCGGGGAAGAAATTCTCCTTTCCTATTTGAACATTTTGCGCTACCTTTGGAACGTACAGGGGCGTTATTCCACTGACCCATGGAGCGAGTTAAGCAAGTCTGCAACTTTTCGTGGTCCCTGCCAATTTACCCCAAGCCGCCGCGGTGGCTAAGCGGTTATGGTGCTCGGCTGCTGACCCGAAAGACGCGGGTTCGATCCCGGCCGCGGCGGCTCGAATTTCTTTGGAGGAGAAATTCTAGAGGCCCGTGTACTGTGCGATGTCAGTGCACGTTAAAGAACCCCGGGTGGTCGAAATTTCCGGAGCCCTTCACTACGGCGTCTCTCATAGCCTCAGTCGCTTTGGGACGTTAAACCCCATAAACCAGACCAATTTACCCCATGGCCGCCTGCGTCCTATCTTCCAATGCCGCGTTTCTGCAGCAGCGTTCAAGTGCAGTCGAGAGCAAAAAATATTAGCACAGATCAATGGCGATTAGAATTCGTATATCTCACCACGTGGCGTTGCGGTACTGTTGGGACAGGGGCATCCCACCGCTGCCACCACTGTTGGGACTGGGCGTCCGAGCCAGGAAACGGTCGAGGCGACGGTGAGTCAAATAACTTTTATGTACAGTATGTACAAGGGCTTTTACATGATACAAGGGACAAGAGCACCACGGGGCTAGCACAAAGAAGAAGGGCGGCCCCGGCGGCGAGCGTAGCTCCGGCGTGATGGCTCTTCTGCTGCCCGTCTGCTGCTCGGGTTCAGCGCGGCTCCGTTTTTATAGCCGCTGGTAACAGTTACGGCAGCCAGCCGTTCAAATCCTCCAATCACTGGCCACCGTTCAAATTAGACCAATGGTCGAGAGCCGGCGAGCGTCGGAGGAGTTCGCACCGACGGAGAGGAGGGAAGGAGGAAGGGTCCGCGTCGGCGCCGGCGAGACGGCATGAGTCACGCTGCACGCTGCGACATGCCCGCGAGAGTCTGGGCCTGCTTTGAGCGACGGCGGGCGCGCAGCGCCGGTTTCCAGAGAGGCCATCCAGCGAAATGTGGGCTCTGGCACTACAGCACCACCGCCGCCAGACAATGCGCCGCGAAGACGAGCTACTCCCGCGTAGCTCGGATGCGGGGCGCGCTCGTACGCCAGGCTTCTCCAAGTTCTCGTCCGGTGTTCAGCCGCAGGTAGCTCCAGGCTCCTTTCCGAGAACGGGTCCCGCTCGTCAGGACAGGATCACTGCTCCGCAGCTTTGTCGTCCAGGTGACTGGATCAGCTTCCCTCGGTCCTTCGGAAGAGCTGGCTTCTCAACATCGGTCGTTGATCGTTCTGCATGTTGCCAAGAACCGACCGACAACAGGCAACACCCAACACGAGCGAGTGCCCTCCGTCACCCGTCAAAACACCAGACTTAAAGGTCATAAAAACTCCGCTAGCAATAGTTATGTCCCCTTTTCGCTCCCTCTTCAACAAGAGACACATGTGGGATACCAGAACTTGAAAGTAATTAACTCAGACAAAGTGTCAAACACATGAAACACTCGGAATGAAATGAATGCAAAATAAATTGGCTCTCTCGAGATCACTCGGCCAGAAGAACACTCAGCTGAGGCCACAAATGAGGACATAAATTTTTCCCCGATCTACGACCGAACTTCACAGCTGTTCGCGAAGTGGCAAAATGTAGGTCACCAGGAGGCGAAGGCAGCCTTGCTTAGAACACACGACTTAGTGCGTCTACGCCACCGTTTAACTCAGTTAAACGACACCCGCCACCGCGGAAGCTAATGACTCTGCCTCTTTCGCTGTAGCTGCGCTTTTCTCTCTCTCTCTACTACCGTGGAAGCTAGTGTCTCTGCCTCTTTCGCTGTAGCTGCGCTTTTCTCTCTGTCTGTACTTGTCTTTCCAGTTTCTAGGGGCGGTACAAAACGAGAAAGATTCGCTTTCACTGACTTGCGACTTGTCCCTTTCTCTGCGCTTCGCGCGCCAGTCGCGACGTCCCATAGCAAGTGCGCAACGCTTTCGGTGGGACCGTCCTTTCTTTTTCTTTGTCTCAGGCGGTGAGTGAGACCCACGAGGCTTTAATTTCTCGCGCACCCTTTTGCATTTTCGCTCGATGCGAAGTGCGCATCTACCCGGCCTTTTGATTTTGCGCCTACTAAATGGTGTTATTTCCACTCACGGCTTTCCATCGCGATACCTAAGCTTGGTCGAGCGCTTAGGCAGTTCCTTCTTGCCTCTGTCACTACGGCTACGTAGAGTGTTGCAATTTTTGAGCCCGTACACGCGTTTTCTCTGCGCGCGCGTGCCGCTTCCTATGGGACCGCGGCGTCTCTCGTGACTGCAGCGGAAAGAGAGAGCCTGCATGAGAGCACGTGCCTTTGCGGGTCTTGCTCTCTCTATGCTGGCGGCAAGATTCCCCCCTGTCTCGCTCCTTCATTTCGAACTTCTTGAGCAGCGCACTCTTTTATCGTGGTTTCCTGCCTTGATGCTCTTTCCCGCGCGAATGCTTAACTGATTTCTTTTTGCAGTTTATTCTACTGCCCAGATCTATGTGCCTCGACACACTTATGCGCTTCGCTTTGCGCGATAGTGATGCCTCGAACATTTATCTAGCTCCGATTCTGACACTAGTTTCAAGGCTAACAACGTTACTAACGTTGCTGCTGTCTATGTGCCGGTGAAGCTGATGCTTCCGATGGCTGCTACACCTTTTCGTGCGCTTGCTTTTTTTCTCTTTTCGGCAGCGCCCATCTTTCTTATGCCTGCCTTTCATCTCTCGGCGGCACCACTCTTTCTTCTGCCTGCCTTTCACCGTCTTTCGGTGACAGCTCTCTCTCTTGAGCTTGCCTTTACTGTCCTTTCGGCGGCAGCACTGCTTGTCTATCACCTTGTGGTGATAGCTCTCTTTTCGGAACTGGCTGTTACTTTCCTTCCGGTTGCAGCTTTCTTTCTCGTGCTTTCCTATCATTTTCTCCTGAGGAAGCACATGCTGCTTTCGTCGCCTAGGTTCCTGTTCTCTGACAATGTCACTATGATTCTCAGCCGATTCACGTGCGCTACCTAGATCAGACCTGTCTATGGCGCCTTTACTAAGTTCCTCAAAGCTGCGCTCTTCCTGCTCAGCGTCTCTGAGTGCGAATTCGTCCTCATCTTTCTCGGACGGGCTGACGTCTACCGCCCCTCTGTCTTGTGGAACGTTCTGTTCTCCACTATTGTCCAGCACCTTAGTTTCTTCAGGCGCAGACGAACCAGTGTTTTCTGTTGACATTACTGCTGACACGCAGCTCTCGTCATGCTCCTGACGCGTTTCAGCCGATTGCGGATGAGGGTCGGCTCTGCACTCACTCGCGATGTTCCCGCTACTGCAGCTGCTTTTTGGAATGTCGCAAAGCTCAGAGCAGTGCGAAAGCACAGGACTCGTTTCGCATCGCCCACTGCAAACACTAGCGCACAACTCAGCGTCCGCAAGCTCTATACGCGTCCGCATCCGTTGATCGGAAGTCTCAGGTTTCTGCATTTCTGTTGAATGCGCTGCACAACACGGTGTGCCGTCCTCATTTACTTCGCTTGCGTCGGCGCAGGCCTTTTCATTAATGTCCAGACGGACGTCCTCACTGCCCTGTTCTGCAACTTCTCCTGCTTTTGACTCGCTAGGAGATCCGCTTTCCGGTAACTCCGCCACAATCTCAACGGGCGAGACCTCTGTGATTTCGCCGTCCGATGCTATGGCTACCTTATCCGAAGGTAGTGAGGTTTCCTCAGGTGACGAATGCGGGGCAACTTCCACTGTTATAGCAGCAGTTACATCTGCCACGTACGGACTACCTTCCTCTGTGCCGCACTGGCAGGGCTGCTCTACAGCGACGCACTCTACCTCTGTGTCACGACCTTCCGACCCTTCAGCATTTTTGAGCCACTCTAAAATGTCGGCTTTAAACTGGTAGGGAAAATCGTAAAACGATGGGGTGTTATTCTCTCGCAGGTACCTTTGGCGAAGGTCCAGCGGTGACACGTTATATCTCGTCAGTAAGAAGCTTTTCAGCTCATCATAGTCCGCCAAGCCGCCGTCCAACAGGCGCTTGACAACGTCATACGCTTCGCTGGAAAGCAGGGCTACCAACTTCTGTGCCCAACCATTCCGCTCAACGCGCTTTCTCTCGCAGACGCGCTCGAACTCCGCCAAATATTTCGCCATATCTTCGGCGATCACGAAGCGCTGCGGCCTGTCTCTCAGCTGCTGACCGTTGGTCTCATGCAGAGCGTACAATGTTCTATATCTCTCGAAATCAATCTCGTGCGCTTCAAGCTCGAGGCCCCTCAGTTTCCTGACGCGAGCGCGCCGTTTTATCTCCCCTTCGCGATCACGGCATTCAGTGATCTCTTCCCAGGCCTCATTGGCTTCCTCAGCCGTTACATTCTCCTTCCGCATGATCTCAAGAATCGCATGCTTTCGTTTTGCGGGGCCCAAATCAATGCCCAACTCTTCACAAATTTCGATGAGTTCCTTCACTTTGAAGTTCTCCATCGCGCACAATAGCCTCTTGTAGTTTGCCCTTTTCGTAGAATTGCCTTGCAGTTCACTATTATAGCGCTACTAGTACGACACGCGCAAGTAATTCTTTCCAACAACGCCTCGCTTACTCCCTCTGCACCAGCTTTCGTTTCAAAGCGCTCCGACTTGGCTCGAAACTGCAAAGCTCTCTCCAGTGCAACACACAGCCCTACTCTAAACTACAATCACGTGTGCTAGAGAAGTCTGGCGAATTGAGGGGAAAACATCAGGCACACACCGCGCCGAGGTAGCTGACGCCGGTCGATCCCACCGCTGCCACCACTGTTGGGTCTGGGGCATCCCACCGCTGCCACCACTGTTGGGACTGGGCGTCCGAGCCAGGAAACGGTCGAGGCGACGGTGAGTCAAATAACTTTTATGTACAGTATGTACAAGGGCTTTTACATGATACAAGGGACAAGAGCACCACGGGGCTAGCACAAAGAAGAAGGGCGGCCCCGGCGGCGAGCGTAGCTCCGGCGTGATGGCTCTTCTGCTGCCCGTCTGCTGCTCGGGTTCAGCGCGGCTCCGTTTTTATAGCCGCTGGTAACGGTTACGGCAGCCAGCCGTTCAAATCCTCCAATCACTGGCCACCGTTCAAATTAGACCAATGGTCGAGAGCCGGCGAGCGTCGGAGGAGTTCGCACCGACGGAGAGGAGGGAAGGAGGAAGGGTCCGCGTCGGCGCCGGCGAGACGGCATGAGTCACGCTGCACGCCGCGACATGCCCGCGAGAGTCTGGGCCTGCTTTGAGCGACGGCGGGCGCGCAGCGCCGGTTTCCAGAGAGGCCATCCAGCGAAATGTGGGCTCTGGCACTACAGTCATAGAGAAAGATATTGGCAAAGAGCGGACACTCGGCGAAATCTGGCCCCAGGAAATGACGCGCAATCCTCCTCCTCCACTAGATAATCTTCCAACTCCAGGATGGCGCCACCAGTCTCTAAACGCGCGCGCGCGGGCGGGTAGCCGGCGCGGCGGCTCAGACCCATCCGAGTGGCAGACAACGGAGCATCGTGGGGGCTGTTTTGTGCGCGTGAAAGCGTGCGGCGTATTTGTTCGTGCGGGCAGACCGCAATTTTTTTCGTCTCTCTTGCCCTTCGACGCAGAACTCCTCCTGTTTATGACGGCGGCAAGGTGAGAAATGTTTATTTGTGGAAGTACGCTGTATTGCATGCAATTTAGGCGGCCGCCGTTGCCTGTCTGCAGTTCGTGAAGCGGCGCGCTCGCTCTGTGGCCAGCCGGCTGTTGTTCACGGCATTCTTGCAGTTTGTGACAACGTCAAGGAAGGAATGTTTTGTTTTTGCAAAGGTACGCTCATTTCAAGCACTTTATGCAAAATTACGCTGCATTTCGAGCACTCTAGCTTAGTACGCCGGCGCAGTTGTGAAGGGCGCGCGCACGCTGTGTCATGCTACGCCGTGGCGGGAGCGGCGGGAGGAATGATGCAGCCTCGCCGGTCGGTGCGTAGAAACAAAAAAAAAAACCGCCCACGGCCTGTGGCCCGACGCGCTGTGCCTAGCGGTTAGTTTTGCTTGGTTTCGCGCTTTCTCGGGACGTCACGTTTTTGTATGGCCCCCGACAATATGTAACTTCTTATGTGTGACATTTGTCAGTGTAAGGTTAAAATGTACTTTTTTGAAAGTGGGCGAACGGCGAAGACGACCGTTCCCGCGCAGCAAGTACGGGACCGTAGTTTTCAAGACTGGTGGAAAAAAAAGATGACGCACGAAAAGCTCAAAAACCTTACTTTTGTAGTACGTATGTATGTATGTGGTACGTGTGAAAGAGTCCGTTATCTGCGCTCGTGGAAACGCACATTTCGCCCGTGCATTGACAACAAAGGGATGCGCTTTTGAAAACCGGTAAAAAAAGGCAACGCGTCGGGCTTTCTAAACTCTAAAGAGCTTGAAAACCAAGAACTGTTAAGCCGATAGTTTAATTTGCTATGCTTCTTAAGACATACGTTGCACCCGGGTATTTCTCAGTGCTCCTAACACATTGAGTACTTCTGGTTCGTAGTCCGTGTTGTGGCCGTCTTTGTACGAAATATTCTCGAACAAACCGCGTACTCTGCTGTCCACCTAGGTTTTAGAAGGTAGACAATAACGTCGGGGAATGTAGAAATGCTTGCAAAAAGCTGATTGGTATCTGCCGTGTAGTACGGTATGTGTATTGTACTTTGCGCAACGACGTTCAGCACGCGAGTTTCGCAAAAACATGTTTACTCCGCTCGTAATTTCGTTCCCTCGCCGCTTTCGCACCTTTTCACTGTTTACAGAGTTACAATATAAGGTGACTGAGAATGACCATACTTGCGAATTTTTCAGGTGATGCCACCCGTCGGCAACACCTGCTGTATGCCGTGGTGCCGCAACAGGATCACCTTGAGCAGGAGGCCAGGAACCATCTTCCGCATCCCACGGCTTTGTTTATGTTGCACAAAATAAATGTTCTCATTTCACTCAAAACCTGGTGTCTTTTGTGGAGTGCTAATATTTGGCAAAGGCTGTGATGCAGCTGCGTTCATGGCTGGTCAAAAGGACTCGAAATCTATTTAATTATACGCTGCCAACGGCGCAGCGGGGCGCGGCGTATGCTAACATTCAAACCGCGCGCCCCTGAAACCGGAACCGGAAGTCGTCCCAGGCAGCGAGGCGCAGCGCATGCAGCCATTCAAACTGCGCGCGTTGAAACCGAAACCGGATGTTATGAGACTCCGCCCGCTTGGTGCGCTGCAGTCAAATGGGCCGCTGGGCCCTATGGGAGTGTCCGCTCTTTACCAATATCTTTCTCTATGCTACAGTACGCAGACCTGCCTAACGGGCCGTTTCCATGTTTGAAGCCTAGGGGGGGACGGCAAGGCAGGAAGTAAGCTTTATCAAGCGTGCACCGCGCGAGCGTTGAAGTGCCGACCCTACGTGACTGTGCTTGCAGCATTTATTTTGGCTCGGTTATCATGAGCAAGACCGCTTCTTTTGATTACGGTTTTTTTATGTAAGCCATGGTTTCTCAAAACGAACTCGAGGGAACAAGAGACGATAGTGCTGCTTTTAGCCAGTAATTTTGCTGTCCGTGGCAGTCTGCTGAACGCCCCTAATACTGTAGAATGGGAACGGCCCGGCGGCACTCTCGTTATCAGCCTCTTGGCCACCCGCAGCGCCACGCGTTGTCATTCCGGCGCTCTGGTGTTCCGTCATGTGTGCTAACCTTTTTTACCCGCTACTGTACGCCCAAGCCTATTGCACTAGTGCCCTGTTTCTGCCACAACATTGTGCACGCCAACGCATGTAGCGCACATCTGTGACTGCCGCAACATAGCTCAAAAGGCGACGATTAGTACCAGCTGACGACGACGACGATGTGCAACGCAGAGCGCGAGAGTGCTTCGTAGCCGAACGTGAGGTGTGTTCGGCGCGGGGTTGCGGCGATAGCCTGGTGCTCTCGCGCAGTGGCCGGTGAACCAGACCTGATCGCGCCGCCACGGGTTCGAATCCCAGTTGCGGATATCTATACGATTGATGTTTAACGTTTTATTTCACTTGGCACAACACACAAACAACGCAACAACTTGCTCGGGGTCTGAGCATCGGAATCGTGCTTCCCCAGTAAGAAAACGAAGCGAAAAACTTCTTACATTCGCGAACCCGCGCCTCGACGTTCTTGTGGAGTGCAATACCATCAGATACTTCATTAGTTCCGCAATTTAGCACGGCTGCAGATGCGTGTGTCCATTTTTAGACGGCTGAAAGAGTCGACATTTTTACTGCGTACTTGAGCATGGAACAAAACTTGCAGCATGATAGCTCAGTTTGCTCGTGCCGCCATTTCCTACTTCCAAAAGGACATTAATCGTTTCACTGACACAAGAGAGGTTCGTTCATTAAAAGGAAGACGTCAACGTATCTGCGATAGAGACTTCAAAAGAAACAGACAGAGAGTAAACTTTATTAATATAAAGTAATTACGCGGGTGGTTCACCCAGGTCCGGGAAACCATTGGTTAATACGGCCCTCCAGTCCTGACCGATCAGCTGGCGCTGAAGAGGGATGATCGCTGTGTAAGCCTGCTGCGCCTCCCAATGCTCAATGCTGAGTTCCTGTCAACTGTACGCTTTTCGTTCCTTGGGGCAGTTCTAATCAATGTGATGGTTGTCGGAAATCTCTCCGCAGGACGGGCATGCCTTTGTTGGGTATCGTGCGGGCCGAATCTTGTTGTGCCGAGCTGGCTTTTGTAGTGAGCGGGCTTGCATGTTTGTCCTTATAGTGGCTTTCTGACGAGTGAGATCATTGTGAGGGGCTGCCTATTTATTGCGACTAAGTCAGCTTATGATTTCGCCGTATGATATTACGTCTTCCCATGTTATCAAGGTTAGTGAATTCTTTTACACTCACCTGTGGCTTTCGGTTAACGCTAAGAGACGATGGTCTTGTAGACTTCAAGACCCACGTCTCTTAGCATCATCATCGTCATCATCATCATTAACCGGAAAGCGCAGGCGAGTATAAAAGAATTCGCTAAGGTATCTCAAGGTAGCATTACCTCGACTGGAGAGTCCTCTCAAGCACCACTTTTCCCCTATCATGTGTCACTGCACAAGGGGCTCACCGACAGCGATTTACAGTGATGGACAGACTTATGCAACAGGTTTCTCATTCAGTCTGGCACAGATTACGAGATTACGACCTTATAATGTACTTTGGACCAACGAGGCGCATTTCTAGAGAGGCTGGCGTGTACTTGCGAAAAGGCACCACCTGCGATGCTCGGCGAAATGCAGTGTGGAATTCCTCCCGGCCATATCGTTGGATCATCTCTTTTTACGGAACTCTAACGGAAATTCGTTACACATATTGCATTTTAAAGGATGTAGTAGGGGTCTTTGCGTCGGGGCTTCTCAGTATTGTGCGTTCGATGTGGTACCAACTCCATAAATGGCCGGCACATTTGTCTTCTGGACCTGTGCGTCATTCTGACGCTAAAGGGGCTTTTGACCTGCAGTGAGCGTAGTCAGGCTTATGATGACAGTGAACTTTCCTTTGAAGGGCATTGGGCACAGTGGGTCAATGCTACACCCTCCGAGGTCGCGAGACATGAGCCGTGTGAACTGTTTTCTTTGTGGGTATGTAAAAAATGACGTGTATGTCACAGAGCCACATGCCTGCAGGATCTGAAGGAAAGAATTACCGTAGAGCTAACCGATGTTCTAGCCAACGTGATTTTACCCGCTGTGCGTGCAGTAAAACGTAGTGCGCAGATATGTATCTACATAGGATGCCTCCATTTAGACCTTAGGCTATGGGCCGCTCATCACTTCTCTGGAAATACAGTACTTCATGACTGAGAACAGGGTACTCGAAGAATCGACTGGTGGGCCAGTTGGTACATGACTAGATGATACAAAGCGCAAAAGGGACAGGACGAACGAAGAAGCGCCTTGTCCGTGTGGTTTCTTTGTTCATCCTGTCCCTTTTGCGCTTTGCATCATCTAGGGTACTCGAATTTGTAGCGTTCTGCAAAATCGGTCCCTTAAATGCGTAGTACTATGTAAGCATCAGACCCTTTCCAGAATAAGCCGTTCAAAAGCGACATTTAGTGAAGCTAACGATGCAGTCAGTTTCGTTTCGACAATAGCGGCGGGTAGCGTTGGTCGTATTAAGCTTTTGTGAAATTTGAAGAAATAAAAAAAAATTGCTGCGTTAGGTGAGACGTCTCTCAGGCGCCGGATGGTAGCTTCTCAAATAAAAAAAGTACTTGTACTTTACCAAAAAAGCCCGTTGACATGGTACACAACATCGCCAAACGCTTTCGAGTCGGGCGAAGCATTCGTCTGTCAACGCTGCATTTCGTGTTGGGCATGACAAGTCACATTTGGCAGGCGAGGAGATTGGAGCAGACGGTAGTTGTTGGACGTCGCTTCCCATCGCTCGAGACGTGGAGAAAGCGCGAGATACTTGTGATGTGTGCACCTTCTAGTGACGTCAAGCCGTGGGCGGGTCTCTCCGGCGCTCTGCGACCACCGGGCGACATGAGCCCGTCAGGAGAGCTGAAATGCCGGACACCTTAGTGCCACAGGGAGTCACATTTTTCTAGGTCTAATTATGAATATGGGAGGTACTGATTATCACCTAAAATTTACTCACTGCACCCGAACACCTGTCGGAATTAAAATTCAATAAACAGATGCTAGTGACTCAGCCCGCTAATTTTCACGTGGATTGGAAACCGTTTATTTGGTGAAAATACAGATGCAGACGGTCCGCACTAGATGGCCTCCAACCCATGGCTAGCGGCGACCTCTGCGGCCCAGTTTTCCAGCCGGCTTGCGCATCCAGGCCATTTTTCGTATTGCTATTAATTAATTGCTATTAATTAAGCGTGATGGCGCAACCTGCACCGTCACGCTTGCAGACAGGCGCCGCAGGCACCGTCGACATATCGGCCTCAAGGAGCAATGAGGTCGTCGCGCCTTCCCGGGAGCTCATTTCGTTCACTCAAGCCAGGATTGAGAGTAGCACAACCATAGCGCGCGAATGCGTTGGTCACGTGATTATTTTGTATTTCGCGGACTTTCTTTGGAGCTTGGATAAATGATACACTTGAGGCTTTCTTCATTGCAAATCAATGGAATGGTGGTTTCTGAAGGTTCTCTACAACTTTGATATTCACATCTGCCGTCTAAAGTCAATATTTACGCGTTTAGAAAAACTTATCTTAATTACTGATAAACACTTTGGTGACATAAGAAAAAAGCGTGAACAATTCTTGCATGAAAAGAGCATAATCTGATATAGATGCGACATCTGCGGGAATGTGATGCCAGTCTTCAGATGTGTTTCGCAAGAATGAAAAATAAAAAATGTTAGTTCTGCAATGAGCTTGTCTTCAAGCTTGTCTTCAAGACGCTTGAAGACGCTTGTCTTCAAGCGTCGAGCATATATTTGGACGACGCTAGAAAACATAATGCCACCATTCACAGTTAATAATTATCTTGAGATTTAGGCTATTTACACCGCATATGGAATCATCGATACCACAAATATGTCTTTTTGTTATTCTTGAAGCAGCCTTAGCATACCTGTTAATGACTGCCTAAAAGGTCATTAAGTACACATAACAAACGCTCTTGAGAATGCAGTAAACAGTTGAATTTATTCATCCACCATACCGTACTATTAGACAATACCAATTACTGGTCGGTGAGTACAGGCCTTCTCGATCGCTTTTTTAATATGGTGGACCTTGTACTTCGACTCGCACATGTTTACTAATACCTTAAGGTGACTAAGTGCATATGAGTTGTCGGATAGTTTAAAGCAACGGTCGTTAAAATGGCGCACAGCCTTCTCATGACAACCAAAGTCTTTTAGCTCCATCATGGGACCGAGAAGCGTAGTTATATTCTCGGAGCTTCCTCCGGCAACAAGAGTCACGATTTCGGTGACTTTGTCCTCAAGAAAACGCCTGTTGCGAAGGGCTTGCTCTAGCTCCCGGTTCAAGGCACTCTTAACCACATTATCAGAGGTCTCTTCCAGCATTTTTCTGAGGAGGGTTATCGGAACATCAGGGCTAGGCACAGCATCGAACGGAACGTCACTATAGCTGTTGGATTTTGTCCGCTTTAAGCCTTGGAATTCGGCTACCGGACGCTTTGCGACCTTCATGTCCCCAAATTGCATAACGTGACTTGTACTGGTCCTCTTTTTAACTACATTATATTGGTCGCTCAATGTCTCTTTGCTTAGGTCTGCGCTGTCCGAATCCTCCATCCAGCTCACACTGTACAGGTCACCCAAAGCGGCACCGCGATAGGTGTCAAAGTAGCAAGCATACGAATTCTCACTTGCATTGGCTGCTGTCGTGGCATAGACATTAATATTTTTCGGAAGGAGGCCGTTGAACATGGAACCTGAATGGCAGGCTTCAACGTATATGGTCATTTTTGCAAACTTCTTCTCCTTGGACATTTTTTTTATTACGTTCACGAACTGCGTCGAGTGCAGGTATTCATTGGGAAATACCAGTATACCTACCGCTCCGTGGTCAGAATAGTAGACAAATACATGGTCCTTCGGACCACTGCCAATAACTTTGCCACTGCCGCCTTTCACTTTCTTCCCTTGAAGGATATCGAGAAAATTCTGAGGGGTCACAAGGCTCCCAGTGTAATCTTTAGGGACTCCCGCATATACGT
This sequence comes from Amblyomma mixtum, assembly GCF_055824585.1. Taxonomy (NCBI): domain Eukaryota; kingdom Metazoa; phylum Arthropoda; class Arachnida; order Ixodida; family Ixodidae; genus Amblyomma; species Amblyomma mixtum. The sequence goes on along the minus strand of NC_143016.1, from coordinate 136,155,037 downwards.
CTTTTCCCTTGGGGTGGTTGATTATTACGCCAGGCGTGGGGTTCTTGGGGTCGTGCGCAATGTCGTCGTACATCATGACAACGATACGCTCGTCGGGGACGCCGTGGTTTCGAAGCACATGATAAGCGTGGCACACGTCGGCTTGGTGCCTGTAGTTGTCGTAAGTCTTCGAGCCTGCAACGAGGAGGCCCCATATCTTCAGTTCATTGCCTTCTGCATCTGCCGTAGGTTTGGAATCCTCTTGCGTGGATGCAACCGATATTGCAACTGCACAGAGCACCGCGGAAACGTGCGGTAAAGATGTCATTTTTGATGCGCCGCCACGGACTGCGGACCTAGGGAGGTGAAGGGAAGAACGTGCCTTGTCGGGAATCCTGCAATTGTAAAGAATGCGTATCATTAATATTTCCTGGCGCTTACTTCAACAAAGCAAATACGAAATGTGAAACTTCAGATCTACCCGGAAGGCTGACTCATTATAAGCTGGCGCGACTGACCGTAGCGCCCCGTCTTTTCTCCAAATTTAAATTACTTTCTATTAGGAGAATTTTTCCAATCTTATCTTCTCATCATTTTTAATCCCACTGTTTCCTTCGTTGTACAAAATGTAGTAACAATTGAAAGTTGTGCAGACATGATGTGGGCTGCTGCCCCCCGGTAGGACAAATGAAAAGAAGTAAAAATTTTTTGAAACGCTCAGCGCATGACTTTCAATCTTTTCGTGAAGAAGCGAAAATAAAAAAGGTGTCCACAAAGACTGCTACTATATTTCACAGGGCTTTGGAATTCTGAGGTAACACGGAAGATAAAACACGTTTAGGGAAACTGCTGACCTTTTGCCACTGGTAAACCAATAGTCGGATGCGGAGATAGTGGGATGCTGGGTTCTAATGTTTCACTGCCTACCACTATACGCTTTTCGTGCTACCGGACTGTCTGACATCCCTTCTGTTTCTTAATGTTTTCTTTGTGTTTTTATTACCGTTGTACTTGCTTGCTTAGGTATTAAGCATGGCGTCGCAAAACATTTTCTGGTGTGCAATGGGGCAAGTAATAATAAATCGTGGGATACAAAAAGTTGTGTGTGTAGCCGCCGCGGTGGCTCAGTGGCTATGGTGCTCGGCTGCTGTCCCGAAAGACGCGGGTTCGATCCCGGTCGCGGCGGTTGAATTTCTTTGGAGGAGAAATACGAGGACCGTGTACTGTGCGATGTCAGTGCACGTTAAAGAACCCCAGGTGGTCGAAATTCCGGAGCCCTCCACTACGGCGTCTCTCATAGCCTTAGTCGCTTTGGAACGTTAAACCCCATAAACCAAAAAGTTGTGCACCTTTTGAGCAACTGCTAGGCATGCTTTGTTCCTCCGATATACGCTGTTCATCCAGTGGCTATAGAAATTTATTTACGTTAATTTGAAATAACTTAAAGGCCCGTGGGGCATTGTGTAAGGGAGGCATCAATTGCAACCACTCCATTTCAAACAGATTAAGGGGAGCAGAATGAAAAGAAAAGTGATACACTAAAAATACTTTACCAGATGAAAAAACTAACAAACATAACAACCGGGCAATAATAAAAAGAGATATGCAATGCAGCCTAAAGCACAGCAAAGAAATAATCTAAAATGCACGTGGTACGTGTTATTATCAGCGCGTAATGAAACAAGTTATGGCACAGTACAATCAATGACATAGTGAGCAATACTACAAGCAGATATGAAAAAATGATGAAAAGCATGAATAAAAGGTAAGTAGAAAATTTGCGTAAATATAGCACTTGAACGCTGCATCAAAGCAAAAAAGAGACATTAAAAAGTTGTTGACGAGGGCATGTAAAGAGACGGCTTCAATAAAAAGTGCGATTAGGTGATGCTGGAATGTATTTTGATGATTAAGATACATTGTAGTGTGTTTTATAGTATGTTTGCATACGTTTTCTCGTCGTTTCGCAGGTAGTGACATACTCTGGTCCAGTGCCTCACTTTCTATCGCGACACGCTTAGTTAGTCGATACCTTCGTTAAACCTTACATTCATAAGTGCTTACGTTCAGACTGAAGTAATGAGTAAGTAATATACATGAAGGTACAGGGCGCTTGAGGCCTGGAGAAAAAGCTATCATGAAGGCCGTCACATGACGATGCTGCTGGTTCCCTTTACACTGGCTGTTTACGGAGTCGCAAAAACAGAACACTCTATGCTCTCACATTTCCTATTTGGGATTCATTAAGTGGCCCCATAGTTTCTTCGCTGAATAAATGTGAACTACATTCCGGAGAAGATATATTTATTAGGTTTCTCAAATTCACTGACGACGTGATTGGCATCAACATTGTTTTCCTCTTCCTGGTAACCTGTCTGTTTCCCTCCTCGTTTAAAATTTACCTGTCCTCTGATTATGTTAGCAACTGTTGTAGACGTAAGGCGCAATCGACTAACAATGAGTTGATCCATCTGTATTAGCCCAGTTATAAAATGAAATATTATCAAGAATTCATGTTATATAACTCGTGCTCAACGCTTGTGGTATCATTAAAGTTCTGCCGCCTAATTCATATTACACCTCGCTTTGTGATTTTCCAGCAACATATCTGCGCCATTCAAATACATCTGGAATTATTGTTCCACGGCCTCCGCCATTTCCCTTCTGCGCATGCGGTTGTGATTTTATCAGTTCTTGTTCAGTGACTGCAAGAAATTGCACGTATTTGGTGCTAATTGTGGTCTTGAGTTCCTCTGCAAGATCGACAGCCCTACGTAAGAGGCGGTGCCAAAAGTTTACGCGAGGGTTGCTAAATATTCTTGTGCACAGATTACAATTTTTCCTCCTCATTCACTGTCTTCGCAGCGTAGTTCAGCCCTGAGTTGCTAGGTAATAAATTATTGCTAGATAATAAATTATACGCTATACGCCAAGAACTCAAACAAGAATCTTAGGAGAAGGCGCTTGATCTAAATGCCATTGCTAATGTTTCTCTCCCGTGTTTGTCTTGTGTGGCCTATATTGCAAGGAAATGAGCGCCAACTGACTTAACAAGTCTCACTTGACTGCCATCACCCGAGTTGCTCTCTGGAATTTGATATTCCCTATGTTGCCCTAAGGTTGCCTTTTTGACCTGTACTCGAACATTTCTCGCAACAATGTGAATTCCACCCAGTACGTGCCACACGAGGCGGATGCGCTACCCGTACTCCGTCAAGAAGCTTTTTCAGCTCTACAGTAACCTCGACAGTTCACACTCAGAAGTGGCCCCATATTTTTTATATAAACTACTTTCTAGGTTAGGTCAGGATACTCATTCTCGTTCATAATAAATGAATTTAGCGCCAGAGGGACACAACACAAGAAAGACGACAACACGGGCTCTTACTCCAACCGTTTAATCAAGAGACTGCATGCGAAATAAATAGCCCTCCCAGCGTATGCGCACGCTTACAAGGCACCCGCACACACAATGCATCGATCTTATCACAGTAGGCGCGACAAAAATTTTTCTAAGCTTCATATAGAAAACAGAAGTGACAATAACACAGCTCAAACCCGCATTTTTGATATGAAAGGCTTCCAGAATTTCACGAGCCGTGTGATGTGTACCTCTGCCTAAAATCCTCACCTCGCAAAACCGTGGCTTACAACTGGTGCAAGCCCTACAGTGCTCAACAAGTCGCTGGCTCTCTCATCATTAAACAGTTCGATTAAGCGCCCGTGTTGGCGTCTTTCTTGTGTTGTGTTCCCGTTATTGCACTAAAAATCATTTATTATGTCTGAAAACCAACTAGCTCCGCAGTTAACCGTATTAAAGTTCATGCGGTGGCCTTTCTTTGTCGATTCCCGATTATGATCTCTCAATGAAATTTAACATCAGTATTTGTCGCTGCACCTCAGTGAGTGCGTTACAGATAAGCTGCAGGCATTTTGTGCTTGGTAAAATTGGCGTCAAGTTTATGTGAATGAGCGAATTTCATTGCCAGTTTCACCGCGCCACCTTTCGCACCAGGTAGCGCCCGCTCACATATTCTGCACAGAGAGGTGAATTTAGAACCGCTAGCAGCCGATCCCACAGAACTGTTGTCCGCGTGCGACCGCGAGACAGCCACCTCCGGCGTCATGAACCCTCTTTTAGTCCGCTGTAGGATATAGGATCCCCTTTTGGTATTAAAATAACCTCGCCTTCTGCCATCCACGCTCAGGTGATTACGGCAAATTTTCTTATCTCCTCTAGCTCAGCACCTTTCTCTCTCTTTATCGGCTACATTGCTGGACTGTTCGAAGCAACTGTGTTAATCTCACGGACCACCAGCTGAGAGGGAAATAACTATCATGATCATCAGAGGCAAACTAGAAGATAAAGAATGGGTACGTGGAACGCATATGGCAAGTTTTCTCAGATTATGAATGGAAGTTTATGAATATCCCTAACGAGCAAACTGTACAACTGCTTTTTTATCTTGCCGGTGCTCACCTCGGTGGCAGAAACAGATAGGCTAATGAAAAGGGATCAGATGAAGTTTAGGAGAACGCAGCGAGCTATGGAAAGAAAAATGGTAGGTGTAGCGTTAAGAGACCGAAAGCGGGCGGAATGGGCGAGGGAACAAACGTGAGTTAATGACATCTTAGTCAGAATCAAGAAGAAGAAATGGGCTTGGACAGGTTATGTAATTCGAAGGCAATGTAACCGCTGGTCCTTAAGGGTAAAGTGGTGGATTCCAAAAGAAGGGGAGCGTAGCAGGAGGCCGCAGAAAGTTAGGTGGGCGGATGCGATCAATAGTTTGCGGGGATACGGCGGCCGCAGTTGGCAAAGGACAAGGTTAATTGAAGAGGCATGGGATAGGCCTCTTACCGTACAGTGGGTGTAATCAGGCTGTTGATGACGATGAATACTCGAAGAGCTAACCGCAGTGTTTTTGCTGGCATATATAGACGGTCCGCTCAGCTAGTGTTAAGAATGTTAAGCACTTTACACTGAGGATGTAACAAGAATTCCAAAACAAGTGAGGGCAGATCTTCCCCCAATTTTGTAGAAAAAGGAGAAAGACCGCTATGCTGATTCTATAAAATGCCTATTTCTTTGAATATTTGCTGAAATTATTCTTTTGTACGCACATACGGTGCGGCTTCAGAGCTTTGCCGCTCACATTGACTTGGAAAATAGCTGCAGGGCATCAACCAGTAATTTCGAATTGTCGCTCTTCGTCTCATTTGCCTGAAGGATTAGGCCCCTGGAAACACTAGAAGTGTCTATTTCAGGTTTCTCCAGTGCTTCATGCAGTAATATTTCTTTAAAGTTAAACCCCCATAAACCACTCCTATTCAATATCGTGGCTTAACCACCTGTTATTAACAGTGATACTGAAATCTGACCCAAGTAGTTACTGCAGGGAGTGCGTTCGGTAAAACCAAACTAGTGTCCTCATATTCAAGAACCGTTTTTCGACATCAAATAAATGCAGAGACAGCGCTTCTATTTAAGTTTACCTTTCCGCCACCGCGTTGATGAACTAAATCCTCCCTCTCTTGAGAACATTTTCTAGCACGCATCAAAGCGTCCACCGAGCGCTCCTTTACAGTAAAATATAAAGCGCGGAGAGTCTCGGTATACCCATCATGCTTCACTCTTGAGAAATGTGTTCAACGTAATGATAGTAAAGCAGTTGTGAGAATTTCTCCTTTTCTAGTGTGCGGAATAGAAAGTAGTTCTGAAATCGACAGAAAAGGCATATTCAAGCCAGCACATAAAACATTATAACTACAATAAGATTTCGCAGTCAGCTAGAGAGCTAGAGAGAACGCGACAAAATGCAAAACTAGATTTCTCTTAATAGACACCTTAAGAGCGCCCCTGCTTGTCATAGGCCACACATTCTACAGCCGTATTCTAAAAACTGTTCACTATTCATTGCTCGATTCGCGTCTATCTGGTCCGCTGGCATTAGGCACTCAGACATACCCGCGGTTTTCAAGCGTCGGTGGGAAGTCACCCTGCCATGGGGCAGTTGGCAACTGGACCTCACCGTTGGCTGTTTCAGCCAATGGAAGCGAGTGATCAGATCTGGTTGCGTGCTGTTGACAGTCATATCGCCACCCATATGTGCCAAAGGTGAGGACCGGTCGCCAAACATTAAATGGTCGGGTCGCTCCAAAAAGATTCTTGAAAGCCGTGGGTATATCTGAGTGGCCATTGCCAGAGGACCAAATGGATGCGGAATGGACAATGGGAAATGAACTGATTATAGAATACGGCCTCAGCACGCTTACCGACAAATTTACACATGTTTTATGAAGCTTTGTTCAAGAATAGTTGACACTTGACATGAATTACGCATCTTCAAACACCCGCTAATGCGTCCAGAAGAAAGAGTGGCCGCCGGCCTTAAGGTATGATTCTCCTGAAGAGCATTGCGACCGAATAGAGATGTAAGTCCTATATGATGCTATCATGACAAAAAAAAACAGCGCTTAGAGTGCCGAAAATTATACGCAAAAAAAGTTGTGGCATTTGCGTCAGCGCTGGCACTAGACATCTTAGCCTAATGCTGCTCAGCTCCGGAAATTTAGGAAAAAGTGTGTTCCGGCTTTGAGCCACAGTCTTCCTTCTAGTGTGGTAACAAGCATTCTGAGGCGCCATTCTCTTGCAGTGCAAGCGCCTTTCTGTGGTGTTGAACACCTTGCACCAGTCGTAGCCTCCGTAGACTTACTTGGTAGACTACGACTTCGTAGTCGTAGACTTAATTTTTTTTTAAACCTTGTTCTCGTGGCAGGGTAGAGCACTGGTACAAACCTGCTGTTCCCATCTTTGAGCAAAAGTGCCATTGAGTGCTAGAAACCGTCATTTACAGCAAAAAATGAGCGAAAACACTGTAAATTGAAACGGGAAATAGGGTGCACCGTACGTATGATAGAAGCTTAGTGGTGTTATTCGAAAAAATTTCCAAGCTGAAAAGCGAGGCTTCGAATTAAAAAATGGAAGTAGCGGTGACTGTACCCGCTGTCCTAATAAAAAAAAAGTCCGTAGATGTTGCACTGCTTGCAAAGCCTTCCTAAAGTTTGCTTACCGATGAGGCTTAGGAGACAACAGCCAAAATCAGCTTTGAAATCGGCAGGTAGCTTTGGAGTGAGTTTCTGCGTTCACGGCCGCCAGGCTTATATATGTGTTGGACGTTTAATCCCATCTGCTCATGAAAAGCAAAAACCGATATGCACTCTTTATTGCAGTTATTTCTCAAAGAATGCTCCCTGAAAAAAAAACGTGTTTGCTGTTTGCGCCAGCAAAAGAACAATTAAATGCTTCGCGATATCTTTCGCTCGAATTAAAAAGTGAGCTTTGAAATAACTCGCAGGGATATCATTCATTAGGAAATACGTTGTTTGTAGACTGAGCAAAGGACTCAAGGCGACAGAAAGTCGACTTTAGACTTGTTTGAATAAAGTTTGCACCGGCAAAAGAACAATTAAATGTCTCGCAATATCTTTCGCTCGAATTAAAAAGTTAGCTTTGAAATAACACGCAGGGAAACATTCATTCGGAAAAATGTTGCTTGTAGATTGAGCAAAAGACTCTCAAGGCGACAAAGAGTCGACTTTAGTTTTGCTTGAATAAAGTATGCACCAGCAAAAGAACAATGAATGCTTCGCGATATCTTTCGCTCTAATTAAAAAGTGAGCTTTGAAATAACTCGCAGGGAAGCATTCATTCGGAAATACGTTGCTTGTAGATTGAGCAAAAGACTCAAGGCGCCAAAAAATCGACTTCAGTCTTGCTTGAATAAAGTGGCCAATACTGACTAGTATTAGTTTCGGCAAAAGGTTTTCTGTATTTCGAAATTCTGGGTTTGCCGAATATACCTTGCGTGGCATCAAAAACATAGGAGACCTAACATCTGAAGCTGAAGATGGTGGCACCAATATCCTTGTGTTAAGGACTAGTTCAACCAGAATGGCAACATACGGTTATAAGGCAGGCAGAGTCATCACTAGTTTGCTGCTGCAAAACTCTTTCCTCGATGGGCTAGTGTCCACACACATTTGAATCGAAATCAAAACTGGTTTTCGCAGAGTTTGTAGTCGGCATGGGCAGCGATTTCATTTGACGGGCCGGCGCGAAGACTAGGATGTAGTGAGACAAAGAAACCACATTGCCTGCTTTTCCCTTTAACGAAAGAATGCGAAGAGTCGCGGAATATAGACACAGTCGGCAAAGGGAAAAGGTACAATAGAGGGTAGTTTATGCGCATGAAAAATAGAAGAGCTACAAAGAAGGAGCTTGAAGAAGATCACCTAGGCTCATGTCAATAGCAACACGGAAACTGGTGATAAACCGCAAAACTAACGCTGCGTCACAGCTCAGTCGAAAATTTAATAGGGGGCATCGTCAGATAGCCAAAAACAATTTCTGAAGCGTGAACTGCTGGGCGAGTTGGTACAGGTCGAAATGAGAAAAACCAGCGATAAAAGGACACAGGACCAGGAGAAGACAGTCTGTGTGTGTCTTCTCCTCGTCCGGCGTCCTTTTTTCGCTGGTTTTTCTCATTTGAACAAAAAAAAAGCCTGAAAAAAAAACTAGAAAAGAAAAACACAATCCCAAAAACTAAAGGTCAGAACGGCGGAAAACACTTCCAAAAAACGCAATGAATGCGCGAGCAGAAACACGGGTAAACAGAGCCAAAACGTGACTCAAGAGTAGGAAGAGGATACTTAACCGGAACATACCAATTTGAAAAAGAAAGAAAGTAAATAAAAAGATGAGAAACTCAAGGCTTAAACTGAGGGTGAAGTCAAGTCTAAAAACAACTTGAACTCACGAGAGGAAACAGAGCTAAACCAAGATAAAAGTTAATGCCGGTGACCAAAATGGATTGTGAATACATTCGCGGCAGGAATTCACTTCAGCTCAGGAGTCATGGCAGGTTTTCTTCAGGAGTGGCTCTCTTTCGAGACTGCAATGGATTCAGATGAAGTCAGTTGAAAATTCAGCCCGAAACTCTCGCGCAATGGTCACAACTATCTTTGTTCTCTTCGGCGGTTGCCTGTACTTGGTCCTCACTATCTTGCTATATTGCAATAGCAATATCGTTCCCGAACTAGGCTCCGCTGAACTCATCACTAATACTTTTATATCAATTTTATCAGTGAAAAAAGCATCGTTTACAGTGATATAAAATATTGAGTGATGGCTCTATGGCGACACTAATCATTAGTTTGGTTCACTGTGCTTAACTTTCCAAAGCGACTCTGTCTGTGAGGCACGCCGTAGTAGAGGGCTCCGGACCATATCGACCATCTTGTGTTCTTCAACGTGCACTAACATCGCACAGTCTAGCATTTGGCCTCTCTCGAAACGCGACCACCGTAGCCGAGATCGAACGCACGCCATTCAGGTCAGAGGCCGAGCAGCGTAACCACATGGCCATCGTGGCGGCTGGCACTAATCACTTGTGAAGCTAGTAGACTCTCCATATTGAGCAAACTCAAGCTTTTATCATCTTCAGGCCGCATCAGATTGAACAAAAATATTTATTAGATATAACACCTACGTTAAGCCCAGTGTTCCTGGCCTCTTCTCGCTTTCTCTACCAACAATCACTGCTCCACGTGACATGCGCGTTACTTTTTTTTTTACACACATTTTCATGTGTGGTCACCGTTCTTCATCGTTGATACCGCGCCCACTGTACTTAGTGAATACCATATTCAAGCTCGCATGCAGCAGAGAACTTTCTTGAGTGCAGCCGCTACTAATCTTTCTTTTGAACTCAACTTCACACAGTTATTGAAATAAAAAGTGATGCGCGTTCCTTTATAACTACAGTATTTCTTGACAGGTGACAGCTTCGATCCTCGTCGGAAGAGCAGCATTTATTAACTAGATATTCATTATAATACAGTAAAGGATTCTTTCACTGCGCTTCACCAGGACCTTCCGCTTCACCAAACCGCTTCACCAGACCTCAGGAAGTTGCCGAAGGCAGCAATTTAGAAAGCTGGGCCCTCCTCTACCGACTTCGCACAAAAGGCTATAGTCCAACCTGTGTTGAGTTCATTAGGGCCATCGCTTTCATGGAATTCCTGAAGAAAGCATCTTCGTCTCTCTCAGTGGTGAAACTGTAATGAACTTGGAAAGCCCGGCATGTTGCGTTATTGCATTCACCAGAAAGAAGAGGATGCTCATGGGCAGGTGCAAAAGGAAACTTTGACAACGTTGTCACTACAAGTAGATAACTCGATTTTTTCAAAAGCAACCCACGTTTGTAGCCAAGCTCGTCAGTGAGGTCAGGAGGTTAAATTACTTCGCTAAATTGCGAGTGAAGAGGGGCCAGGCTCAATAACGCTTAGTGTTTAATGGCCGTTCGTTGATGCCGCCAAATACATTACGCTTGCCATTCGGCACATAAAACACTGTGCACGAAGTTATGTACAACCGTAGATAAAATTTAGCACGATGCGATTCAGCGAAGAAAACTACTTTTTAACTGCATCGCTTAAACATTTGCTATTATAGTATTTCCTCTATGAAATAGAGTATACATATCTTCTCATGCTCTCAGAGCTTTCAGTGATCTCCTTTTTCTTACCGTGCTAAACGTTTTCCATATTTCACTTCCAAACTACTTCCATATTTCAGAGCGAATTGTTTGGGCATTTGCGGCAATATTTGTCTTGCATTGCAAACGGATAGTCATATTTTTATTTTGCTTTGGCTACTTTTTTCTGCCAAGCACCATAATTTGGTCGTATTGGCAAAGTTTTATATGCCACGTAGATTAGCACACGTGCTCATTTGGAGATCTACATGAAGCAATTTAATAACAAATGCGATAACACAATTACAAACAGAGCGAGGATTTCTACTTTCACTTTTACGTTGCTCTCCATACTAGGACACAAAAGAAATAACTTGTAGCTGAAGACTGCTCTTCTCAACGAAGATCTTTTTTGAGCGGATTACAGAGGAAAAGGGAAATAAAATAAAGTGTTGTTAAACGTACGAAAAGCAACGGAAGAGTACGATTTACTGGGTCTTTCAAATAATTCCTCTCCAAACAATATTCATTTATTTATTTACAATACCCTCAAGGTCCCTCGTGCGAGGGTATTACATAGGGGGGAAAAACGCAGATGGAAAAACGGCAAACGGAGAAGGCCTGTATTGTTCCTCCACTTTTTGTGCTGCGCTTTGCGCGATAATTGCTGCAGCGAACAGAACTGCGATTGAGCGAAACCTTTCCCTAGGTAGACAACATCTAAATCCGCTTGGGATTTCGGACGTCACTTATGCTGTGCCATTTGAATGTCACTGCAAAAAAAAAGAAACAATGCTGCGTTTATTTTGAAGGGGGGGTTCCACCGGGTGCACTTTCCATTTAAATATCAACTGGGAATATGAATGCTAGGTTTCGGATGTCAAAAATTTATTGTGCTGAGAACTTCTGCTCTAATGTACCAACAAGTTCAGGGTGCGTGCCAGCTAAAAGCCGCTTTCTCACTTTTTCTCCTCCTTTGTCATCTGTCAGCCCCAGGCCAACAATCGCAAGGAGAATTTAGAAGTGCTAGTATAAGATGGCGGCACCAGCCGGCCATTATTACCAAGCTTGCCTAACCAGTATATAGCCGCTTGTATGCAATTATGGGAATATGGAGTACATAAGATATGGAGAAGTATATGCAAATCCATCTGTTCTGTATGGTGTCCATCAGCATTCTACACAGCTTCTATACGATATTCATTGTGTGCATGACGTCATATACAGTCCGTAAGATTCAATAGGGGCTTCCATATAGCCCATCCCGGCTCGATATGCTCCATATTGAATCCAGAATTTTTTTTTATGGAAACGTATAGGATTATGGGATTGGTTGCATGAAATGTTTCATCAGGGTGCGGGGCATAATGTAATGATAGGCGGCATTAATCCACGCTGACAGAACATAACGGCCGTAGGCTGCATATAATGCCATGCAGTGCTATATAACGATGGCGCTGTTTATTCCGGTACAGCTCACCAATTAATATCTCTGAAACACGGATCATCGGACAGATGGTCCCATATTTTTTTTAACGCATTTGACACGACGGCTGTCGATTCACTTTAGGAGTGACACTCGTTGTTCTTAACTTAAGAAAAAGCTAACACTGGAGTAAAAATGAGAGAAGAATTTCTCGACAGCATATTTTTTCTGACAGCTATATCGGTGTTACAAAAGTAATGTGAGAATAAAATATCGTTAGAATGCAGCCACGGCGAAGGGATACTGCACCCGCCTCGCGTGCAAGTGGACCTGGGTTGAAATCCTGGTGCAATGCAGTTCCCCACTAGGTTAAAGAAAACTCCGCGCATCAATGGAATTCCATATCCAGGTCAGGGTGTGCGTCACCTCGGTGACCAGAACCGACAACGTAGCTTCTCCCCAGGGCAGGATTTAGACACCCTAGTGGTGTACTTGACCACAACCTTCTATGAAAAACCAGTTAACCCCCAGCCGTCAATCTTCAGCGGTTGCGTAGTAACTACCAAGGCAGCGGTCGGACCTGTGACATCGCGGAGAGTGATAAGATGCTCTGGCTCCGGACAGGCCGCCAATGCAAATTGATCCTTAAAACGTTGAAAGCTAAAACTTCACCCAGTGAAGCTAGCCTAGCAGTGCTTTTGAAGATGTAGCTGTTATTACACAGGATTTCATAGGGCTTACTGATGATAGGACAGATCAAGAGTATACAGTCCTAAGGGGCGGGTACGTGCTGTGCGATCGTGGATTAGCGAACAGGTGAGACTAGGTGCGGGATTCCTCATCAATGAGGATCTAGCTGACGACATAGAGGAGCTCTATAGTATTAACGAGAGGATGACAGCTTTCGTAATAGGCTTTTTAAGAGGTACAAGCGCAATCTGGTGCAGCTCTACGCTCCTAAATCCAGCCATGATGACAAGGTCGTTGAAACCGTCTATGGAGACTTCGAATCGGCCACGAGCAAAGTAACATCACGTTAGACTTCACTAATGGGCGACTTCCATTCAAAAGTAGACAAGAAGGAGACCGCTGACCAAGACTATGGAGCAGGCTCCAGGGACAGCAGAGGGGACCTATTATATGGTTCGCAGAGAGAAATAGTTTATGCATCAGGAAAATCTTCTTCCAGAAACAAAAGAACAGCCAATGGCCGTGCAAGAGCCCTAGTGGTTGGACTAAAAATGAAAGTGACTTGATACTATGGGCTCACCCTGGTATCGTGCAGGGTGTGGAGGTCCACTGAAGTGTGCGTTATAGCGGCCACAGAATGGAAAGGTTAGACTTGAAGAGAGAACGGAAGAAATTAGTGAAGCGGAAGCCTATTTGAGTTAGTGGGGAGAGAGAAAGTAGGTGAATTCAGGGTATCGCTGCAAAACAGGTATTCGGCTCTAACTGAGGAAGAGAATCATAATGTTCAAACAAAGAATGAAAATTCCGCACATATCATTACGGAGTGCGCATTAATAGTAGCCGGTAGGATGGTTCGAAGGGATACGGCAAGCTATCTCAGGAGAAGATAAATCTGATTAAGAAATACCAAAGCAAGAAACCGTCTGACTCTATGTGCAGAACAGAACTGGCAGAGCTATTAAAGTTCATAAATCAGCGCAAGGTAGCCGACGTAAGCAAGATTAAGATAAAGAAAATCGAGCATGATCCAAAGTACACAGGTAGCCAGAAAGAAGTGAAGAGAAAACTAAGCGTAGGAAAAAACTAGATGTATGCGCTAAAGGACAAAGTGGGCAATGTCACTAGCAACATCGATAAGATAGTTAAGGTAGCCGAGCAGTTCTAGACAAATAGGCAATATAATCGGAACGTTAATTAGCGGTGCGATAGCGCATAAAGCCTGGACATCCCGCCAGTAAAGACAGAAGAAGTAAAGATAGTTTTAAGAGTAATGCGAAGGGGGAAAGCAGCTAGTGAGGATCAGGTAACAGTAGATCACTTGAAGGACATAGGAGAAGTTGTGCAAGAAAAACTAGCCAATATTTATATGCAATGTCTTATTACCTGGAGCGTACGAGAAGCTTGAAAGAATGCTGACTTTATCTTAACTGATTGGAAAGGAGACGTCAAGCAGTTGTAAAATTACACATCAGTCAGCTTACTGTCTCTTGTCTACAAGATATTTACTAAGGTACTCGCAAATACAATGAAGACAAACTTAGACTCCATTGAGCTTAAGGATCAGGCAGGCTTTAGCAAATGATCCTCGTCAAAACACCATATTCACACTATCAATCACTGTGACCGAGAAATTCAAAGAATAGAACCGACGACTGCATATAGCGCTCATTAATTAGGGGGTGAGGTCTCGGTGGGTTTGTCGGGCATAGTGGAAGCTGGCGACAAGGTTCTGTTGCGAAGTTCCAGGATGAGGATCCTGTCGCACCTCCGCGAAATGTAAAGGGACTAGGGGGTTCCGGGCGAACTCCAGAAGGCAGCGGCAAGGCAGCGATCAAAGCAGCGAGAGCGTGACGTCAGTTAGTTCAAAAGGCGGTTCAGCAGCCAAGTCTCGCGAATTTGTCACAACTGCCTTTGTCCTCTTCGGCGGTTGCCTGTACTGAGCCCTGGCTAGCCTGCTATAAGGCAATAGCAATGTCGTTCCCGAACCAGGCTGCGATGAACTCATCACTAATACTTTCATATCTATTTTCAATGGTGAAAAAACATCGTGTCGAGACATAAAATATGACATTGATAGCTCTGTGCCGGCACTAATCATTGATTTGGTTTATGGTTTGGTTCAAGGGGTTTAATGTCCCAAAGCGACTGATGCTTTGAGAGACGCCGTTGTGGAGGCTTCCAGACATTATCGGCCATCTTGAGTTCATTAACGTGCTCTAACACCGCACAGCACATGGGCCTCTAGCATTTGGCCTTTCTCGAAACTCTACCACCGCAGCCAGGATCGAACCAACGTCATTCGGCTCAGAGGCTGAGGAACATAACCACTCGGCTATCGCGGCGGCTAGAACTAATCACTAGTGAAGCTCGTATATTCTCTGTACTGAGCCAACTCAAGCCTTCATCATCTTGAGGCCACATCAGGTTGAATAAAAAGTATTCAAATGTATAGCCCTGTCTTCCTCGCCTCTTCTCGTTATCTCTATCAACAATCACTATTCCACGTGACACGGGCGTTGCTATTGTTGCAGACATTGTCAACTGTGGTCACCGGTCTTCGTCATTGATCTCGCGTCCAGTGTACTTAGCAAATGCCATATTCAAGTTCGCAAGCAGCAGAACATCTTCGTTTGTGCATCCGCTACTCAACTTTCATTTGAACTCCGCACGAAGACTGCAATGAAAAACGGCGCGTTCCTTTATACCTCTGGCATTTCTCGACAGATAACAACTTCGATCCCCACCGTAAGAGGAGCATTTATTACGAAGATATTCATTATCATATAGTAACGGCTTCATTCACTGCCGCTTCACCTGTACATAGAGACCTCAGAAAGTTGCGAAGAGAGTAAGGTAGAACACTGGGCCCTCTTATACCGATGTTGCAATGGCTACCTCAAGTGCCTAAACCAGTCAAAACTGTGTCAAGCTTTTTAGGGCCGGCGCTTTCATGGAATTCCCGACGAAAGCATTTTCGTCTCTGTCAGTCATGAAACGGTAATCAACTCAAAAAGCCAGCCATGTTGCGTAATTGCATTCACCGGAAAGAAAATATGCTCATAGACGGGTCCGAAAGGAAACTTTGGCAACATTGTCACTGCCAGTAGGTTTCTCAATGTTTTCAAAAGAAAGTGACCCACGTTGGTGGCCAACTTCCTCAGCGAGGTCTGGAGGTTAAAGTGCTTGGCTATGTTGCGAGCGAAGAGATGTCAGGCCCAATAACGCTATCGTTGAACGGTCATTCGTTGATGCCGCCAAATACATTAGGCTTGCCGTTCGGCGCATAAACACTTGTGCAAGGTAGATAGATAGATAGATACAAAGAAAGGGAAAGGCAGGGATATTACCCAGAAAGGGTTCCGGTTGGCTACAATACACAGGGGAAGAAAATCAGGGGCTAAAGAGGGAAAGAGAAGGAGGAGAAAGTCACAATCTGTCAATCAAGGCAGTCTTTCTCAAAAAGAATACAGTGCCTTGTAAGCCTCGATAGCAGTCGACTGTTGTGGCCACGGACTGAGGTCCTTGGCCTCTATGAAAGGGCGAGGATCAAGGCGGTCCAGAGCCCAACGCAGCTTGTGTCTTTCGGTCACAAAGACAGGACACTCACGCTAGAGATGAGTGATTGTCTCATCACAGGCACAGTTTACACAAGAAGGGCTGTCGGCCACCGCGATCCGGAAAGCATACATATTTGGGAAGGCAACGCCGAGCCATGAAGTTAATGTACAACCATAGAGAAAATTTAGAACGATGCTATTCTGCGAAGAAAAAAAACTACTGTTGAACTGCATCGCTTAGCTGTTTGCTATTAGAGTATTTCCTCTGTGAAATGGAGTACACATATCTTCTCAGGCTCCCAGATCTTTCAGTTAGCTCGTTTTCCTGACCGTGCTGAACACTTCCAACAGCTAAAGCTCCTCTACTTTCATAATTTCGAGCGAATTATTTAGGCATTTGCAGCAATATTTGTCTTGCATTGTAAACGGATAGTCATATTTTAATTTTGCTTTGGTTACTTTTTTCTGCGAAGTACCACAATTATTTTGATCATATTGGCAAAGTTTTATATGCCACGTAGATTAGCACGCAAGACCATTTGGAGGTGAACATGAAAAAATTTAATAACAAATGCGATAACACAACAATTACAAACCGAGCGGGGATTTCTACTTTGACTTTTTACGTTGCCCTCTATACTAGGACACAAAAGACATAACTTGTAGCTGAAAACTGCTCTGCTCAACGAAGCTCTTTTGAGCGGATTACAGAGGAAAAGGGAAGTAAAATAAATTGTTCTTAAACGTATGAAAAGCATCTGGAGAGTACCATTTACTAGGTCTTTCGAATAATTCCTCTCCAAACAATCTTAAACGGCATATGGAGAAGGCCTCTATTGTTCCTCCACTTTTTGGGATATGCTTTGCGCGATAATTTCTGCAGCGAACAGAACTGCGATTCAGCGAAACCGTTCTCTAAGAAGACAACATCTAAATCCGCTTGAGATTTCGTACGTCATTTATGCTCTGCCACTTACACGTCACTCCAAAAAAAGATACATTGCTGCGTTGATTTTATTTATTTATTTATTTATTTGTTTATTTACCCCTAAAGGTCCTCGTGCGAGGGTATTACATAGAGGGGGGGGGGGGGGGCGATACAAGCATAAAGATATGGCACATGCACTTGAAACAAAATACATGTAATAACGACGTATAAAATAAAGCTAGTAATGTACACAAATAACACAACAAACAACGCAGAATAAAATAATCAGTAAAAGCACATAATACAACAAAAATACCAAATCTGTTAGTCCGTGGTTTGCTTTAACGAATGCTGAAACGATTGTAGGTTAACCGCAGTAGCTATGTGTGATGGCAAGTTATTCCAATCTATTATAGTGCGAAGAATGGATGATTTCGCGTAGAGCGATGAACGGTATGTGATGCGTTTTATTTTGTTATCGTGGTCGCGGCGAGGAAAGACTGCAGGGTGTGGCAAAAATAAGTCGTCGTGAAGGGTAGGATGGTGATACAGTTTGTGAAGTAAGGTTAGGCGAGCGAAATGGCGTCGACATGATAGCGGTTCCAACTCGGCACGTTGTTTTAATGCTGTGACACTGGTGAAGCGTGAATAATCTGAAAAGATGAAGCGAACAGCACGGTTTGGCATTGATTCAATGTTGTTTATCATGTAAGCTTGTTGAGGGTCCCATATGGCAGAAGCATACGCAACTTTCCGGCGGATTAGCCTGATGTAAGCAAGTTTTTTTAAGTGTGAAGGTGCGTGTTTTAGATTACGCCTAAGAAGGCCAAGTGCGCGATTTGCTGATGCTAAGATTGTGCTAATATCGTAATGTCAAGTTAGGTCAGACTGAAAGTGAACTCCTAGGTACTTGTAAGTTGTTTTAAGTTCTACTCTATCGTTATTGAGTAAGTAGTCTGTAGGAATTCGAGTGGAACGGTTAGTAAACGACTTTAACTTTGTTTTAGACGCATTTAGAGACATTAGCCAAGAGGAACACCAAGCCGTTAAAGCGTCAAGATCAGTTTGAAGTGAATGGCGGTCGGTTTCATTAGTAATATTACCATATATTACACAGTCATTCGCGAATAACCTAATTTGAGATGATATACACTTGGGTAGATCGTTAATAAAAATTAAAAAAAGCACAGGGCCAAGTACATTTCTCTGGGGGACTCCAGATGTTACGGGGACAGAAAACGAGTTAAAGCCGTTGACAAAGGTGAATTGTTTTGTATTATAGAGGAATTCTTTTATCCATGAAATAACGTTGGGATGCAGATTTAAGTCTGTCAATTTGGTTAGGAGTCTGTGATAGGGAACGCGTTCAAAATCCAATATCCCTCAAGAGAAAGGTATACAACAGGTGTATCTTACCTGTACTCACCTATGATGCAGAAACGTGGAGGCTAACAAAGAGGGTTCAGCTTAAGTTAAGGACAACGCAGCGAGCTATGGAAAGAAAAATTATAGGTGTAACGTTAAGAGATCGGAAGCGGGCGGAGTTGGTGAGAGAACAAACGCGCGTTAATGATATCGTAGTTGAAATCAAGAGGAAGAAGTGGGCTTGGGCAGGGCATGTAATGCGAAGGCAAGATAACCGCTGGTCCTTAAGGGTAACGGAGTGGATTCCAAGAGAACGCAAACGTTGCAGGGGGCGGCAGAAAATTAGATGGGTGGATGAGATTAAGAAATTAGCGGGAATATGGTGTCCGCGGCTGGCGAAGGGCAGGGTTAATTGGAAAGACATGGGAGAGGCCTTTGCCCTGCACTGGGCGTAGTCAGGCTGATGATGATGATGAAAAATACTGCGTCAACCTCTAAGCCAGCGTCTACTGCGGAAAATATGTCGTTAGTAAGTCCAGAGAGTTGGGTGTCGCATGAATAACGCCTGCGAAAACCGTGCTGGTATTTGAAAATGACATCGTGCTCCTCTAGATAATTAATTACTTGAGTATGAATTATATGTTCCAGGAGTTTACAGATGTTGCTGGTTAATGAGATAGGGCGATAGTTAAGTGGAATAGTGCGGTCTCCGGAATTGAAATTGGGTATTACTTTCGCTGCACGCCAGTCATCAGAAATTGTTCCAGATGATATTGATTGTGAAGAAACTGATGTCAATACTTGATAGAGGTTAAGAGAGGCATTCTTTATCATTTTGTTATTAAATCGAAGGTGATCAGAGCTAGTAGTAACTTTGAGGTTATTGAAAAGGGCAAGAATGTCTGATTCACTAATGATAATTTCTGGCATGGAAGTGTCTGAAGATGGCTGTAACATGGGCGATGAAATGATGTCTTCATGGGTGAACACTGAAACGAATGCGTCGTTAAGAAGCTGTGCACACTCAGTTTCAGTTAGTGGATCACCGTCAGGATTAATTAGTACGATTTCGGGGTGGTAACTCGGATTGATGACGCGCCAGAATCTATGAGAGTTATTGGTTAACATGGTGGACAGGTCGTGACTGAAGAAATGATGACGAGTTGTTTTAACCATTGACCGATATTCGTGATCGCAATGCCTGTACTTTGTCCATGACGATGGAAGACCTGTTTTGACTGCTTGGCGGTACAAGCGTTTTTTCTTATTATTAAGACGACGAAGGCGATTTGTGAACCATGGTGCATTTTTATGATATCTGATGGTGATGACTGGCACAAACTTATCAACAAGATTAGTCAATGTGTCTTTAGGCGACTGCCAATTTCTTTCGACTGAGCGAGATAAGTAGTGAACTAGGAACTCCTCCGAAAATGATTGAAGTGCAGAGTTATTCCCGTCGAAATTAGCGTGGTTGTAGCAATGAATTCGCTTAGTGGATATTTTCTTCCTACCAAATGAACGAGTCATGTACCCGGTGATGATGTCATGATCGAATAGGCCTTGTAAATGCAAGATATCGGAACAAACCTCAGGGTTATTTGTTAGGACGAGATCAAGAATATTTGCCGTTGTGGCGGAGCGGCGGGTAGAATCAGTGATAAGTTTAACAAGCGAAAAATCTAAGCAGGTATGAAGGAACATGTTGGCTTCCTGATCACTGGGATTAACCGTAAGAGTAGGCCAATCAATGTTTGGGAAGTTAAAATCGCCAAATACAAGGAAAATGGAGTTAGGAAAACGCACATATAAGTCACTCAATAATCCATGAAATTCACCTGATAATGTGGCAGTCATATCTGGCGGTCGGTAGAAGGCAGCAATAACATCAGCAATACCGATTTTGCACCGTATCCAAACACATTCAAGAAAAGTAGTGACAGTGATGGGGACAGCAGATATATGGTGGTTGTGGTTTGCACAGGGTGCACTTTCCATTTGAATCTCTACTGGGAACATGAGAGCTAGGTTTCGGTTGTCAAAAATTTATTGTGCTGAGAACTTCTGCACTAATGTATCAACAAGTTCAGGGTGCGTGCCAGGGAAAACCCACTTCCTCACTTTTTCTTCTCCATTGCCATCTGTCAGCACCAGGCCAACAATCACAAGGAAAATTTATAAGTGCTAGTAGAAGATGGCGTCACCAGCCGGCCATTATTACCGTGCTTGCCTAACCAGTATATAGCCGCTTGTATGCAATTATGGGAATAAGGAGTCCATAATATATGGAGAAGTATATCGAAATCCATCTCTTCTGAATGGTGTCCATAAGCATTCCACATAGCTTCCGTACGATATTCATAGATTGTGCATGACGTCATATAGAGTAATCAAAATTCAATACGTGCTTCCATATAGCCCATCCCGGCTCCAATGCTCCATATTGAATCCAGAAAATTTGTTATGGAAACGATTGGGATTAGGGGATTGGTAGCATGAAATGTTTCATTAGGGTGCGGGGCTGAATGTAACAATGAGTGTCATTAGGCCAAGCTGACAGAACCTGACGGTCGTAGGCTGCGCATAATGAAAGGAAGTGATATATAACGATGGGGCTATTTATTCCGGTACAGTTCCCCTATTAATCTCTCTGAAACACGGATCATCGGACAGGTGGTCCTATATTTTTTTAGCGCATTCGACACGACGGCTGTCGACTCACTTCAGGAGTGATACTCGTCGTTCGTAACTTAAGAAAAAGCGAACAGTGAAGTAAAATACTTTAACACAAATCAGAGACGAATTTATCAAGAGCATATTTTTTTCTGACATCTATATCGGTGTTACAAAAGAAAAAGTGGGAATAAAATATAGTTAGAATGCAGCCATGGCCTAGAGACACAGCACCTGCCTCGCGTCCAAGAGGACCGAGGTAAAAATCCTGGTGCTATGCAGCTCTCCACTGGGTTAAAAAAAAAATCCGCGTATAATTGGAATTGCATGACCAGGCCAGGGTGCGCCTCATCTCGGTGACCAGAACCGACAACGTAGTTTCTCACCAGGGCAGGATTTTACCACCCCAGTGGTGTACTTGGCCGCAACCTCCTATGAACAAACCAATTAACCCCCAGCCGTGAATCTTCAGCGGCTGCGCAGCAACTGACCAAGGCGGCGGTAAGACCTGTGGCACTGCGGAGGCGTCTAAGATTGCCTGGCTCCGGACAGGCCGCCAGTGCAAATTACGTTGAAATTACGTTTAAAGCTTGAACCTCATCCAGTGAGGCTATCCTAGCAGTCTTATTTGATGAAGTAGCGGTTATTAAATATGATTTCATAGGGCTTACTGAGGATAGGACAGATCAAGAGTATAAAGTCCTAGGGGGCGGGTACGTAATCTGGGATCGTGGATTAGCCAACAGATACGAACTAGGTGTGGATTCCTTATCAGTGAGGATCTAGCTGGCGACATAGAGGAGCTCTATAGTATTAACGAGAGGATGGCAGCTTTCGCAATTAGGCTTTTCAATAGGTACGAACAGAATTTGGTGCAGGTCTACGCGCCTAAATCCAGCCATGATAACAAGGTCGTTGAAACATTCTATGAAGACTTCGAATCGGCAATGAACACAGTAACATCACATTACACTTTACAAATGGGCGACTTTAGTGAGGAAGTAGACAAGGAGCAGACCGCAGACCAAGTTATACGCTACTATGGCGCAGGCTCCAGGAATAGCAGAAGGGATGTATTTGTATGGTTCGGGAGAGAAATATTTTACGAATCAGGAATAACTTCGTCCGTAGACAAAAGAACAGCCGATGGTCGTGGAAGAACCCCAGTGGTGAGACTAAACATGCAATTGACTTCATACTATGGGCTCACCCTGGTATCGTGCAGGGTGTAGAGGTCCACTCAAAACGTGTGTTATAACGACCACAGAATGGAAAGGCCTAGGATTAGCTTAGACTTGATGAGGGAACGGAAAAAATTACTGAAGCGGAAACATATTTAATTTAGTGGGGAGAGGGAAAGCAGAAGAATTCAGGGTATCGCTGCAGAACAGGTATTCGGCTATAACTGAGGAAGACAATCATAATGTTCAAACAATGAACGAAAATTGCACACCTATTATTACGGAGTGCGCATTAATATTAGCAGGTAGGATGGTTCGACGGGATACGGCAAGCTGTCTCTGGAGACGATAAATCTGATTAAGAAATGTCAAATCAAGCGGCTAACTCTACGTACGGCAGAGAATTGGCAATTGACAGAGCTATTAAAGTTAATAAATCAGCGCAAGGTAGCCGACATAAGGAAGTTTTATGTGCACAAAATCGAGAATGATCCAAAGAACAAAGGTAGGCAGAAAGCGTTGAAGTGAAAACTAGTTGTAGGAAAAAACCAGATGTACGCGCTAAGGGACAAAGAGGGCAGTGTCATTAGGCGTATGGGTAAGATAGATAAAGTAGCCGAGCAGTTCGATACAATTAGCCAATGTAATGAGAACGTTAATGAGCGGGGCAGTAGCACATAAAGCTGGGACATCCAGCCAGCAAAGAGAGAGGAAGCAAAAATAAATTTAGGAGTAATGCGAAGGGAGAAAGCAGCTAGTGAGGATCGGGTAACAATAGATCTCTTGAAGGACGGAGGGGAGATTGTGCAAGAAAGAACTAGCCAACCTTTATAAGTAGGCGTAATGCCTTTTTACCTCGAGCGTACCAGGAGCTTCGAAGAAGGCTCACTTTATCTTAACTGATATTAAAGGAGACGTCAAGGAGATGAATAATTACAGATACATCAGCTTGCTGTCCACTGCTTTAAAGGCATTTACTAAGTTACGTAAATAGAATCAGGGGATCCTTGCATTTCAATCAACCAAATAATCAGGCAGGCGTTCGCAACGGAAAGTCGGCAGTTAACCATACTTACGCCATGAATCAGGTGATACAGAAATGTGCAGAATAGAACCAACGCCTATATATATCGCTCATTAATTGCGAGAAAGCATTTGGCTCAGTGGAAACCTCTGCCCTCTGCAGTCATACAGGCATAACGGAATCAGGGTTCCGAAGAGTCTTATGTGAAAATACCGGAAGATATCTATAGTGACGGCACAGCTGCCATAGTCCTTCATAAAGAAAGCAATAAAATTATAATAAAGAACGGTGTCAGGCAGAGAGACACGGTGTTGCCAAGGCTGTTTACCGCCTGTTTTCAGGAGGTGTTCCATGGCCTGTGTTTGGAACAGTTGGGGAGAAGAGTTAATGGCGAATATCTCAGTAATTTGCGATTCGCTTATGACATTGCCTTGCTAAGTCACTCAGGCGATGAGCTGTAAAGCATGATAAATGAATTAGGCAGGCAGAGCAGAACGGTGGGTCTTAAAGTTAACATGCAGAAAACAAATGTAATGTTCAACAGTCTCGCAAAGGAACAGCGGTTCACAATTGTTAGCGATGTGCTGGAAGTGGCAAGGGAATATGGGCGCTTAGGGCAGGTAGGGTACGCTGATATGCATCATCCAGATGTGCCACACCGAACGCCGAGGATATGAAGGTCCTTATCGAGCGTCTGCAATATACCTATGCACAGCGTCTACTGAACGATGCAGACTCCGCGATCTAGCCTCTGATCACCGAACAGGTAGCTGACGCCGAGTTTGCTACCACCATCGAATATGGCGACAAGATCGCGACATCTCTTAACAAAGCTGAATACTGCAGTAAAACGTAACACGCAAGGAAGGAACATGAGCACCACTAGCTCAAACATCGAACCATAACGACAGGAACGACTGCGAAGATAAGACTCTCCAAATTGGAACTCCTGAAATTTAACGGCGAAAAAGGAATTAGCTGCTATTTTCGGAAGTATTCAAAACCGCGATCCACAAGAATTCGGGCCTATCACCGGCAGACAAATTCTCATATTTGCGATCTGCACTTACAGGAGATGGCGCAACTGCCATAGAGGGGTTGGAGCCGATGGCACAGACCTACATCCACGCCAGTGACATCCTAATGCAGCCATTCGCTAATTAAGCCATCCCCATCCAGGACCACATGCAAGGCGCCGTGGCTGCTGCAGGGTGTCATCGGCAGACAATGCCCTGCCGATGACAACTGTGCCGTTATACCTGCGGCGCTGGTAAATGGTCTACAGGCTCACATGCGAGGCCTTAAGGCGTTGGGTGTGCATGAAGAAACGTATTTCAAGAAAGAAGCATAGCGTATAGAAGAAACATAGCGCATAGAAGCATCCGAAGAAGCATAGTGCGCAGTGCTGAACCCTCATGTGTTCCGAGCTCTTCCGAATGACCTCAACCTTGTTGTACTGCAGGATGATGGCTTGGAAAGATGCAGAGGGCTCCAGCAATAGCAGCACCTCAGCCACCTACACCAGCTCCGAGACAGGCGCAGAGTGCATGTGTACGGAAGAGCTGCGAACACTTCAGACCTCCTTTGGATCGAAGTTTAAATAATGTTATCTTGCAGCAAGTGTCACGGCAGGTATTCCCCAGCGATGACTGACCCGAGCTTCACTCCCGACCACCGACACGCTCGATCGCATGAAACACCACAAGGTGCAAATGACAAGCTTTTCCAGTCAGCCTGCAAGGAACACAGTGTGGCGCCACGCCAGCGGTTCTGCTCCAGAAGTGAAAAACATTTATTTCTCCAAAAATCAGTTCTTCTGCTCCAAAGTGCGACAGCGTGGGCCGAGAGTGAGAAGAAGAGGAAACGGGGCACAAGTGTGTTTTAGACTGGTGGCCAGAGCTTCTTTAATATCGATCAGATATCAAAGAAGCTGAAGTGCAAGCTGATCAGTACCCAAATTCTTAAACCAAATGATCGGTGTATTAATTACCGGCTACGTGAGCACCACTCCTTCCCGGGGATCCGATGACGGTGCAAACTTGCCTCGCCATTGCAATGAATGCGGGTGTTAGCTATTGTTCAGAAAAGTAACGATTTTTGGTAGAGGCAAGGGAAAACAAGAGCGAGAAATCTTGGAAGAGTACCATATAAGTTTGTCAGGCCATGATTGCATTAGCACAACCTCGATGCACTTACTCAAGAAAGAATTCGCTTTTTTAGGTCGGTCATGGTAGATGTGATATCTTGTGTGTACTTTTCGCTGTGATTTGTGCTCCTGCTGTTGCGCATGCTCTGCTGTACTTTCTGGGACTATGCATTTCTAAAAAATCTCAGTTGTAAGTCCAGTCGTTGAACTCTCCTTTTCTTGTACCTTGCCTTTGTGACTGGTTTCTTTTCAATTTACAATGTACCGACTGGCCCACCTTTCAACCCCTGTGCAATTTTATTAAACTAGTTATGTTTTGAGGCGAAAAAAAAACTTACTTTTAGAACGGTTCAATTTAGTTTGCGAACCAGGCAAAATAACAGAACGTACGAGAGTGAGACGAGAGCAGGGCTGCAGCTTAGGCGATGACCTCAAAGAGGGAGGTGCAGGGAAGGAGCAGTTCGTATTCCGCGATCCTCAGTTGCACCCAGGCAATCGTTCTGCGAGCCACAGTAGTGGAAAATTTCGCCGACCTGTTGATGCGACTCATTTCCTCCTCTCGGCTGGTCTCCCAGCGTCCTTGGTGGACGGGACCGAGATTGTTGGTGCAGGGACCGACATTGGATTGGACAACACCAGCAGACGTTGTCAAAGTGGTCGGCATAGACCTCGAGGAACCGCTATATATCAAGAACAATCATCGTTCGTGCAAAGATTACATAGTGTTATTTACTTGTGCTGTCACGCGAGCTATGCACCTGGAGCTTGCCAATGGTCTGTTCGCGTTCCGATGATTTGTGTCGCGAAGGGCGCAGTACCGTACCATTTATTGGGAGAACGCGCACACCTTCAAGCGAGCAGCAAAAGAACTGACCGAACTGTAGAATACGCTGCGGCACCACGATCTCGTAGATCACTTTGAATGCGCAGAAGTTGAGCGCACTTTATTGTGAGCAGGCGCCATGGTGGGGTGGTTTTTATGAGAGTGGGGCGCTCAGTGAAAGTGGCATAAAGAAAAGTGAACGCAACGTAATGTCTAGAAGCTGAACACCTAGCCATCATCTTCTACAAAGTAGAAGTCGTTGTGAATTCTCGACCATTCACTTATGTGTACAAAAAGGTCGCTTCAAGCTTTCTCCTCGGGACGCGGCTAACGACTCTGCCGACGGGGGACAGAGAACCGCCGCTTTGACACCGGAGATGTTTCGCTCCTTTTGGCGGCCAAGAAAAAGATTCCAGAACCAATTCTGGGAGGCGTGGAGAGTGGAGTACCTTTGTGAGTCAAGATCAGCTTATGCGACGCACCAAAAGCAGTCTCCCTCGCCTTAAGTCGGACAGCTAGTGCAAGTCAGAAAGCCCCTCCCCCGGCTGCTGTTGGAGCTCGGGAGAGTGAAAAAGGCGCTTAACGGGAGGGACAATAAGGTACCTTCTTGAGTCTCGCGACTCAGTCCTCCAAAGGCCGGTGTAGATGCTCAATAATCCGCTGGAATTGACAGAATTGTAGAGGCACCGAAATTCTCCGCACAAAGACTTCATACGGGAATGTATGCCCTCATCGGAAAGTGGAGTCTTCCTCTCTCGCAGAGGAAGGAAGAAAGGAAGGCCTCAGACGGTCGTAGAGGGGCCGGGAAACGGGGAAGTAGTTATATGTGTTGACTTGCCATGGTCGGTGATGTAACTTGCCGCGTTTTCTCTTTCATGGAGTAATCGGTAGTTGTGTTCCAGAAAAAGAATGTGATCGGTGAGTGATTGGTAAAGGCGATCACATCAGTCCGTTATTATACCCCGAATATTCTTTGCGTCTCTCAGTCACCATTATTTAGTGCCATATTTTCTCCACCAAAAGACGTAATTCTCCCCACGGGCTGTAAGCTTCTTTATTATCATATACAGCGGTAAGGGAAAGAATAAATTTCAAATAAAAATCCTATTATGTAGCAGTATTTATTGCCAACCAAATTTCACGCCCAAGATAGCGAGAAGCTGAGCATGGATGGCCTTTGTAGAGAAAATCTTCAAAAACAATCCGCATTTGATACGGATGAGAAAAACATGAGAAAGTTTTGAAAAATATAATTTCAGACTCTCAGCTAGCAAAACATTGCGTCGGAAATAGAACGCTGCGCTGAAATTTTGTGCTCAGCGTTGCTGCAACCACTGAAATATTGGTATCGCAGGCATAATTTGATCCTGTTGCTTGTTGTTAAATCTAGAGCTTATTATACTGTTACGTGGCAGGAGGCGTTCACGCCACGCAGAACACTGGTGCACTCACGCTGAACAGAACACAAGCACAGGGCGCACCGGATGCCAAAACACAGGCCACCGTCCAGGATTCTGAGCCCGAGCACGCGCCAAGCGCCCTCTCACTTCGTCCGCCTCATCTTCTCTGAGTCGACCCGTAGCGTAACAATACGTTGTTATAACTCGAAAAACAGCCATATATTTTCAGATTTAAATTCCTCTTACCTTCCATTTTACAAATAATGAGCGAATGATGGTCGGTGACAACAGTGAAAGGATCGCCATAGAGGCAGGTACGAGACGAATGCACCTGAAAAGCAACAGCGAGGCAATCTTATTCGGTAACTGTGTAGCTACGTTCGGACTTGCTCAAAGACCGGCTTGAATAAGCCATCGCATGCTCACCTCTGACATGGCAGTGGATGAGCATAGTGCCAACTCCAACGCCGCTAGCGTCAGTGTGAACATCGTTGGGAGCAGAAGGGCAGAAATCACGCAGTATAGGGTCCGACATCACAATTATTTAAGATGGCGGAAGGCAGAGTCACAGTCAGGTGTCCACTTGAATGGCACATCTTTGTCTACGAGGAACGTGAGAGGAGAGGCGACATCGGCAAACCTGGGAACAAAAAGGCGAAAATAACAGCAAAGTCCAAAAAAACTGTGAAGTTCCTCCACTAACCGCGATGTTGTCAGATTGGTGATAGCCTCAACCTTTTTACGATCCGGCTGGACACCGCCATTGTCAACGTAGTGACCGCGAATAACTGGGTTGTGGTCACTAAAAGTGACTCTTTTTAGAGTTTGATACTAGGCCCCATTTTTATTGCCGTCAAGAATGATGGCGAGGTTGCTAATATACTGGCTAAATATCCTCCCAAAAGTCAAAACATCGTCCAAAAAACAAAAAAATCCGCCACTTCAAACCACGCAAATTTGTCCCCCAAATCTCGCAAACATGGCAGGTGCATTGGATACTCAAAGGGCATAACGTTCAACTCATAATATCCGCCGGGTGTCACAAATACCCTATCTTCTTTGCAAGGTGGATGCTTAGGTATTTGCCTTTAACCTTATCTGAGTATAACGGAGGAAAAGTATGGCGCGGAGTGAAAACAGTCAATGACACTGTCTATGCCTGGAAGCGGATAAACACCTTGTTTTGTGATAGCATTTAGGCGACGATAGACTGCGCAAAACTCCACGTCTTATCGTTCTTTTTGACAAGGATAACTGAAGCCGCCCAACGGCTTAAAGATTCCTGAATAACGCCGCATTTTAACACGTCACGAACTAGTTCGTTTATTACCTTACGTACTGTCGGTGATACGCGGTAATGCTTCTCTCGTATCGGAGAAGCGGACGCAGTACCAAACACATTACGAATGCAAGAGGTGCTGGATTGTTCCTGAACAAGTCCAACACCGCAGTTCAAGAAGAATTAAGCGCTCGTTGGCGGGAAGAGACTTATTAATCATAGCCTGAACTGGAGACTCGGCAGAGGGTTGTACCTGCTCTACAACATTGCTATTATTGAGTGCCACCACTGAAATAGAGACGCCTTTGGCGCGTACTACGCCGCAAGATTATACAGCTGGCTCTTCCGAATAGTTGACTGTACACCGCGGGGTGTAACCACTAGTCATGGGCACTATGCAACGAGGCACGGGGATACTCTTTTTTAGCGCACGTAAGTGCAGTGGGTTCAACAACAGCGTCAAAAGCGTCACACAAAACTGTAAAGGTAACAACAGGCATGAATCCGGCGGACATTGACGGCATAACTGAGTTTTTCTACAGAGAGAACGCTTCGAAATCAGGAGAGGAGTCTTCCACCAGAGCGAACAGCACAGCGCTTACTTAAATTCCTCCAGTGTGGCAGTCTAAAGTTTCACCACAGTGTTTAAAAAAGTCAATTTCAACGATACTGTTATGTGTAAAACGCGATAGCAGAGCAAATTCGGTTGAAACCTGTGGGGACGCCTTCGTCCCCTGCGTACGCTTTCCCTCAACGCACCCCACTGTTGTTAGCTGCCCCCCCCCCCCCCCCCCCCCGAAAAGCACTCCTCTCGGTTCGGTTACTGTAACTAACAAGGGAGGGCGCTCGCGTCGCAGCGACACCAGCGCCACGGATGGCGTTTTGCTGCGCGCTCGCGGGGAGCTACGGGGTCTCTTCGCTCTGGGATCGGGAAGCGAGCAGACGTTTCACTCGCAGCTTCGCTCTTCGTCGACGGGCGCCTCTCGGTCGGAACTTACTCCCGCCGAGCCCGTCCCGCTCGACCTCGGAGTTCCCTTTGCCCTACCGTGGGCGGACGTTCGCTGGTAGCCGTGCTGGTGAGTCGGACATCCTAGATTCCTCAGTGTATTTTGTTGCTAGCTGGCGTTATTGTTGCTATAGCAATAAATGCCTTGTTTGTGTCAGCCATTGTGTCGTTCCTTTGTTCCCGTAGAGCACGGCCCGCCGTGGTCGGCATGCGCTCGGTAGCGTACGCGACCACGGGGTGGGGTCCGCGCGGTTTTGAACTGGCTCAGCCGCGGTTAAACGGGGAATACCTATTTATTTCCCCCAGTTTCAACCCCACATCTGGCGCCCAACGTGGGGCCTGCTCTTGGAACATTGGACGACAGTCTGTTCGGTTCGAGGAACGCTCTTTGTCCGGACTTGACAAGTGCTAGGCCTAGAGTGAATTTTGATCGCTAGGACCTGCGGCATGCTTTCTTGAGTGCGAGGTGTATTGCGCTGCAGCATGTTTGAACTTTTCGACATGCTCAGCATGTTTTTTTGTGAAGTTTTTTTCCTGGAGTTTCTTCAAGAACCACTTGGTCCGCATCGAGGGAGCACGAGGCCTAGCGCCCGCGGAGTTGCCGAGCCCGAAGCGAGTGAGTACGGAAGCCGCGTGGGTGGTCCGAGTTTTCTGTATATATTTTCTCGCTGTCTCTTTTTCGACTCTGGGAGTCGCGGCTCTGGGAGCCGGGTGGCCTGGGGCCACGGGTGCCGTAACGAGCTCGCTGGTATTGCAGCTCGGCACCGGGCGTTCCGACACCGTCCGATACGGTGGGCGCCGATCGCTCAGAAGCTGCTTTGTGCAGTGAGCGGGGAGGACCACCCCACAACGCTGATGTCTCCTCGCGGCTGCGCGCACGAAACCCGTTTCGGGTCTTTCTTTTGTTGGGGGTCATCGACCGCCACTATGGTAGTGAGGCCTAAGGCTATTCATAGCTGCCTGCGCCATGTCAAAAGTGACACGACCACCGGACCGTGGTGTTGAGAGGGGGCGCACTTTGCTGGCCGCCTGTTTTTTTTTTAACCTCGCATGAACCGAGCATTCTCGTTCAACTCAAGAAAGGGCTTTGTTCACTCGAACTTTGCGTTGCACAGCCGCCCGACACGTTTTGCTAGCGAGTTGAGCATTCAGCCACCAGGCCCTTGTGTATGCCGTTTCCCCTCCCGTGACCTACGTTAAAGGCATGCGGAGTGTGTTTTGGCAATCTTTCAGATCCAGTGGAGCCACTCCGGCTTGCTGGCGTGTGCACATCGTCTCGCTGCCGCCTGCTGCGACGGAGCGGCCTGTATCCTGTTCGCCGCATCCATCCGGGGCAGCCGTGGCGAGACCAGACAGCAGCCACCTCCGGCTGCTGCTGCCCTGGCGACTACTGCGGAATCTTGGCCTGCAGTGGTCAACCGGCCCTCCTCTTCGCGGGTCTGCGGGCACATAGCCCGCGGGCCATGCGAGTCGTCCCAGCGGAGACCTTCACGCCGCCTTCGGAATACCGCGGAAGACTGCGTGCACCCTGTCGGCGTGACCTCCGCTGCACGACCTGCCTCAAGTGCATGAAGACCAGGAGACTCCTCCATAGCATGTAACTTGCAGGCGCGTGGGTCTATTTAAGGTTGGGGGGATGTGGGGACGCCTTCGTCCCCTGCGTACGCTTTCCCTCAACGCACCCCACTGTTGTTAGCTGCCCCCCCCCCCCCCCCCCGAAAAGCACTCCTCTCGGTTCGGTTACTGTAACTAACAAGGGAGGGCGCTCGCGTCGCAGCGACACCAGCGCCACGGATGGCGTTTTGCTGCGCGCTCGCGGGGAGCTACGGGGTCTCTTCGCTCTGGGATCGGGAAGCGAGCAGACGTTTCACTCGCAGCTTCGCTCTTCGTCGACGGGCGCCTCTCGGTCGGAACTTACTCCCGCCGAGCCCGTCCCGCTCGACCTCGGAGTTCCCTTTGCCCTACCGTGGGCGGACGTTCGCTCGTAGCCGTGCTGGTGAGTCGGACATCCTAGATTCCTCAGTGTATTTTGTTGCTAGCTGGCGTTATTGTTGCTATAGCAATAAATGCCTTGTTTGTGTCAGCCATTGTGTCGTTCCTTTGTTCCCGTAGAGCACGGCCCGCCGTGGTCGGCATGCGCTCGGTAGCGTACGCGACCACGGGGTGGGGTCCGCGCGGTTTTGAACTGGCTCAGCCGCGGTTAAACGGGGAATACCTATTTATTTCCCCCAGTTTCAACCCCACAAACCTTCGCCCACAGAAAACATTCGCGCAGGATACACCAAGTGGAAACAGTTTTTTACCCCCAACCCCTCGAAATATCATAGCCTGATCCCACCCGAGAATTATTTTTCGCCGAAAACTATTTTTTAGACCCAAACTCGTAACAGACACCATTGCACCAGCGTCTGCTAACGCCACAATGTAAAAACCGTCTATAACCACTTAAACTTTGTTCTGAAGCATAAAACTGGCAGGTGTATTGACAACATTGACTCTAGGTGGCGCCGACTACATCGGCCACGCTGCTTTGTTTACCAGAGAACGGCGTCGAGGAGATGGTTAGCGTCGCTGCTGTTAATGTGGTGCCGTCAAGCTGCGGTCAGAGGCAGGCGAGACGTTTTAAAGCAATGCCGGGCGGTGGCTAGATAAAGGCGATGCCGTCATTTGGCGCTGAACTTGTGTCGAGGCTGCAGAAAGGGTTAGTGAAGGCATGTGTCCGGTCATGGAAGAGCGATAACATATAGATCGCGGGCGGCAGCGATCAACATACTGCTCCTGTGAAGCAGGGTCAGGGCATTCATCGTTGTGAGGTCGTAGCTCAGGCACACCAAGTTGCCCGTGTAGGCTGACCTGCACACAGGCTGGAAGATGGGCTGTAGATCGTACGATCTCTGAATGCCGAAGTGCGGCGCACTGTGAGGTCGAACCCAGGAAGCTGATGGGGTGGCAGAATTTACCAACAGCGCGTAATCTTCATGCAGATCGTCATAACGACGCACATGACCCTGATGCCGGAGAAGTTCTTCACGCACAATTGGTTAAGACATATCAGCCATGAACACACCAGCGGCAACCTCAACACTAGCGACTAGTGATGCACTAAAAAAGTGCATCACTGATGACAATGATGAAGTAGGCTTTATTGGTCAGTGCGGGGTTCCTCTTGACACCTTTCTTGAACTGTTATCGTTTTATTTAAGGTCAACTCATGTAGGCTGGCAAGGCGGCGTCTATGTGCAAAAAAAGGGGATCTGTATCGGGTCTAGGGTAGCACCTGTTTTGAGCAATATTTTCTTAGGTGAGATTGACAAACAAATTAGTAGACACAGTGAGGGAATGGTGGTGAAGATTTTCAGATATGTGGATGATTTTTTGGTACTGACAAAAAGAGAGAACTTCAATAGGACGATGATAGACATTTTGAAGTTGTTTCGAGAGTGCGCAGATGGCCTGTCGTTTACCTCAGAAGTGCCCTTGAAGGATTCTCTCCAGTTTCTTAGTATTAAGTTGTTTTTCAAGAACGACCATGTTTGTTGGTTTTACTCCCCAAGATCACAGAAACAGGTTTTGCACTATTCTTCCGGACATTCAAAAAATGTAAAAAATGGAATAGCTGTGTCTGCCCTCCGCTCGAGCTTACAGAATTCTTGTTTTCACCGGATCGAAGAGAGTGTATTGTTACAGGTCAGCAGGCTGAAAACCGCAGGGTACCCTGATTCGGTTATTTCGGCAACGTGCGAAAAGTTGGTGCGGCTGGTGAGGACGGATTTCGTCAAGTCAAAGAGGGACAAGGCATGTATGAAAAGGGCAGTCATCCCCTACATTCACAAAGTAGCCCATAATCTAAAAAATGTAGCTGGTAGGTTTGAAGTCGAAGTTGTTTTTTCGGCGCCTTGCAAGTTGAGCGGGCTTTGCCGGGCCATCAGAAACCGTAGTGAAAGTGTATTAGGAGTTAGTCCATTTAAATGTCGTGTTACTCACAGGTCACCGTTGGTGGAATGCGCATGCTCTGTAGTCTACGAGCTTCCACTATCGTGCAAAAAAGTATACATTGGTCAGACAGGCCGATGTATTAATGTTCGCCTGAGGGAACATCTTAATTCACTATCAGACACCAGATACTCTCATCTGAAAGATCATTGCCGCGAGTGTGGGAAGGAAAATGATAAACAGACAAAGTGCCGCCCTTTGGTCACACAAACTAAAATTTTGTTTAGACACCGGGATAAATTGACAAGGGAGATTATGGAAGCTTATTTCATACGAAAGAAGGAATCACAATGTATCAGCCAGCCTTCTTTAGCATTAGTTAACAAAGAAGTATCGTTTTTAGATAATTCATGACTTGCTTCATTTCGGGATTCAGGGGTGCTTTTGTTCAGAGTTCACCACGTGGCGTATTGTGCGTTTGATGGTCTTGATTCCACTAGACCAATGGTAGTTGCTCTGTTTGTTCACGTGAGTTTGATGTATATATGTTTTTCGTTTTTCAATAAAAAATTCAGTTTCGAGTCAGCGCTCGTCTTTGTGTCCTCTTCCTTTGTCCGTCGTTTTGTTTCGCGCTGTTCCCTCCCACGATGTACTAGCGACAGAGACATCGTTAGCCAGTAGTTCAAATTTCGAGACGTTACGACGAAACTTCAAGGCCTTAAACATTTTACAGTGAATGATGACATCAGCAGCAGAACCCATACTTTCTTCACTAATCAAGAACGTGCAAACATCTTCAGCAGTTCCTTTAAGCAAGTGTCCAACTTTCTTTTCTACCGATATCGGTGGATTCACTATTTCACAACTTCATGATGTCTTCAATGTCTCCCCAGGTAACTGTGCTCGTTGAAGCAAGGTTTGCTCGGCGCATTTCCTTTTGGCAGATCCGTTGCCAAAGCACCACTTGATTTCTGCTGCAAAACTATCCCACGTGGTAAGGGAGTATTTATAACTGTCGAACGAAATCAGAGCAGCTGCTTCAAAAAATTCAGGGGGGCCATTTGTTGACCTAAAGTGGGGCGAGGCGAAAGCCTTAAGCCGGCGGTGTTGCTGCTTGTGTCACTCATGTGTGGTTAAGATGATAAGCTTCGCCTCTAAGAGTGGAACGCGACCGAATCTTGCAACGCTGCCAGGGAATCCACAGAACGCCATCGCCCGTTCGGCTCTACGCCTTTCTCGTCGGTAAATTGGTTTTTGAGAAAAGGAAATGCATCTGTGTCGCATATCACGGTGGAAATCCTGTTGTGTATCAGTCGGACGCCAGG
This sequence comes from Amblyomma mixtum, assembly GCF_055824585.1. Taxonomy (NCBI): domain Eukaryota; kingdom Metazoa; phylum Arthropoda; class Arachnida; order Ixodida; family Ixodidae; genus Amblyomma; species Amblyomma mixtum. The sequence continues at coordinate 136,119,767 of NC_143016.1, read as the reverse complement.
CTGGAACTGAACAAACGATTATTGATACAGCGCCTTTTTATAGGCCGAAGGACATGTGATCTGCCGACGACTGCTTGCGTGGCTGATAAGCGATACGTGAAAATGCAGTGTTTAAAACATGCGCATGCGCTATCAGTACACCACACTCCTTTCTCCTAAGATTATTTGCACAATCCAAAACTGACTAGATAGACATCAATGCCATAACGCAGGACAGGTCGTCGAACACGCGTTGATCTTCGCGGCTCGACTAGTACTTGGGTGGCTTGGCCTGGACTCGCCCCAGGGGTTGCTTCTGGATTAGCAGACAGCGGCTGTGGCTGCCTAGATGTAGGAGGATGCCTGATGTGGTAGTCCTCACTTGTGACTGGGTCAACTTCGAGCCGCGTCCAGGCGCTCCTCAACTGGTTGCGGTGCCTGTGATGACGTTCGCCGTTGTTTAGCTGTACCACGTACGACACCGGACCTCTGACTGCCACAACCCTGGCAGCCTTCCACCTTGGACCTGGACAAAAGCTTTTAGCGTAGACCGCGTCACCGACACGAAACCTCTTAGTCTCCGGTCGTTGTAGCTCAGGCGCGTGTTGCCGGTCCGGATGGAGTCTGTCTAACGCTGACCTATGTCTTCGTCCGAACATTAACTCTGCTGGCGATTTTCCCGTGACCGAATGTGGCGTCGTGTGTTGCTGAAACAGAAACCGGGAAATCTTGCACTGCGTCGAACCTTCCTGCTGCTTCTTCAATGCTTCTTGAACTTCTCTTACCATCCTCTCCGCCCTACCATTGCTGGCTGGATGATAAGGTGCAGTGAAAATAGCACGCACGCCATTACACTTCAAAAACATTTGCAACTCTGTGCGAGTGAAAGCTGTGCCGTTATCTGAAACGATAACGTCTGGTACACCATGTGTCGCAAACATCTTCCTTAAGCTGTTGACGACAACCGTAGCTTTCATGGATGGCATGATTTCGACTTCAGCCCAATTGCTGTACGAGTCTACCACGACTTAGAAAACTTCTCCTTTAACTGGGCCAGTGAAATCAATGTGCAGTCGACTCCAAGGCTGATGTGGCTTGATCCAAAAATGCACTGGAGCCTTGGGATCACTTTGCCGGTTACTCTGGCATGGATGCCAGTGCCGCACAAACACCTCAATTTCGTGGTCCATCTTCGGCCACCACATGAGCCCTCTAGCTGATGCTTTCATGGCACTCATCCCTGGATGATTTGCATGCAGGAGTTGAAGCACATTCTCTCTTGCTGCGGTTGGAATTATGACGCGATTTCCCCACAGTATGCAACCACGATGCAATGACAACTCCGACCGTCTCACCTCATAAGGCGCAAACTTGCTGTCCACTTGTGTTGACGGCCAGCCACTGAGTAGCCATTCCTTTACCCGGGATAGAACCGAGTCCTTTTTGATCAGCGCAGCAATGTCCGCCGCTTGCAGCGGTGCGCAGTCGACCGCTTCCAACAAGGGCACGCCCCAGGCGGTCTTGGCTCGTCCTCGTCTCCCGGGGCCGGTAGACGACTGAGTGCATCGGCGTTGGAGTTGTCTTGGCCTCGTCTGTACTCAAGGTGGTAGTTATACGCAGACAACAGTAAAATCCAACGGAGCATCCTGGGCGACACAACTTCGGGCACTCGCTTGTCCGTGTTAAACAGGCCGAGTAACGGCTTGTGGTCTTATCACTGTAAATTCTCGCCCAGCTAGGTACTGGTGGAACCTTTTTACGCCAAAGACCACAGCCAAACCCTCTCTGTCAATCTGAGCATAGTTGCGTTCACTGACGCCAAGAGTGCGAGAAGCATAAGCAATGGGCTGCTCGTTCCCGTCATCCGCACGATGGGCTAGCACTGCCCCCACCCCCACAGGCGATGCGTCGCAGCACAAAATTAAAGGACGCTTGCAATCGTAGGGCACAAGTACGGAGTCTGAGCTGAGTAAATTTTTCAGTCTCTCAAAAGGCCGCTGATACTCACCTGTCCACTTCCATTCGTGGTCACGGTCGAGCAGTCGATAAAGCGGTTCGGCCGCTTCCGTCCTGCCCTTGAGGAAACTGCTGTAGAAATTCAGGAATCCCAAAAAGGCTTGCAGCTCCTTTTTGCTTGCTGGCGCAGGCGCTTGCTGGATGGCGTCCGTCTTGCTTAGGCTGGGATGTACTCTTGAGTCATCAATCCTGTGTCCCAAGAATTCGATGCTCGTCTGGTTAAATTCGCACTTGTCCTTGTTTACTCGTAGCTGTGCCTTCCGCAGATGCGATAGCACAGTCTCTAATCTCTCGGCGTGCTCTTCGGCGTTACATCCAGAAATTAATGTGTCATCCAGATAAGCTTTCACTCCGGGAATGCCCGCTAACAGCGTGTCGATGACTCGTTGAAAAACTCAAGGTGCGACTGCAATGCTAAACGGCAGCCGCTTAACCTTGTGCAGTCCCTTTATCGTGTTAACTGTGAGCACCTCAGCCGTCTCGTCGTCTAGCGTAAGCTGCTGATAAGCTTGGGCTAGATCCAACTTGGTAAAAAACTTGCTTGCACTTAGAGCTGTGAGCATTTCAGCTGTAGTGGGCCAGGGGTATCCACTGCTCTTAATAGCTTTGTTTACGGTACTGCGATAGTCACCGCAAAGCCGTAAAGTTCCGTCTTTTTTTTACCACTACCAGTGGTGTTACCCAGTTGGAGTAGCTGACGGGCTCCCATACACCTTGTTGCACCAAGCGGTCCACTTCGTTGGCCACGTCGTCCTTGAGGGCCAGTGGAACTTGTCGAACTTTGAGGAACACCGGTTGGGCGTCATCTTTCAGTTCGATGTGAACTGGCGGTCCGTTGAAGCCAGGAAGGTCCCTGCGAAACACCTCGGGAAATCGCGAAGGCACGTCCTCCACGTTTACTTGCTGTATTGCCCGCAAGCCAATACATACCGGGTTAAACCAGCTTCGCCCAATCAGGCTGTGACCTTGCTTCTGTACTACGAGCAAAGGTAGCTTTGCCTTCCTGCCTTTGAATTCCACCAAGACACTTGCTTGACCCAGCACGGGTAACGCCTCCTTTGACCGGGTTACGATAGTTGTTCCAGAATCTTGCAGTGGTATTTTACCGTGATTCCTATCAATAACCCTGAACGTATCTTCACTCACAATTGAGCACAATGCGCCAGAATCAACCTCCATCGGAACTTCTTGCCCTGCAATCGCTACTTGAACCATGAACTTCTGTTCTTGCTCATTTACTTCGCACAGGGAAAACAACGCACACATTTCGTACACGCCCTTGCTCTTATCTCCTTTCTTCTTTTGCTCATACGCTGTCTTCCGAGCAGTTCTACTATCGTCTTTCGACCGAAAAGCCTTAGCTATATGTCCAACCCTTTTGCAGTTGAAGCATGTCGCCTTTCTAACACGGCACAAATGTGGAGCGTGCTTACCGTTGCACCGGTAACAGCTGGACCCCTCCGCTGGGGTGTCTTGCTTCGCACGGGTTGCTTGTACCATTTCCTGGCAGTCAGTTTCGTATCGACCGTGCTTGCGTATATCTCGCTGTTGCTTAGCGGTTGCTTCTGCAGTTGTGGCCAAGTCATACGCAACCTTAAACGTAAGGCTGTGTTCTGCGAGAAGTCGCTGTTGAACCCCTTCGTTCCGGAGTCCGCATACGAAACGATCCCACATCATGACGTCCAACGGGAGCTGGGCGCTGCCAAAACCGCAGTCTTCGGCTAGCTTCCGAAGCGCCGTGACGTAGTACGCAACCGATTCCTCGGCAGCCTGGTTTCGCCTGTAGAACAAAAACCTTGCATACAGCTCCGAAGGCTTTGGATGCAGGTGCTTGCGAACGGCAGCCTTGATTTCTTCGTAGGTTGCTGCTGTCGGTCTTTCTGGCTTCACCAAAGTTACGATGAGCCCGTACACTTCTTCGCCGCAGCTGCTCAACCGGACTGCTCTTTTCTGCTCTTCTTTCGTTATCTGGTTCGCTTCGCAGAACATTTCCAGGCGCTTGACGTATTCGTCCCATGACTCGTTCGTGCCGAGACGATACTCGCCGATCCTGCCGACGGCCATCGCTGTCGCTGCCTCGTCGCCAACTGTTGTGTATCAGTCGGACGCCAGGCTGGAACTGAACAAACGTTTATTGATACAGTGCCTTTTTATAGCCGATGGACATGTGATCTGCCGACGACTGCTTGCGTGGCTGATAAGCGATACATGAAAATGCAGTGGGCTTCTTCGATTATCCGCCTCTGGCAGCCCGCGGGTTGCTTGCGGGCTGCCCGAGCGCGCTCGATTTTTTCGGGTTGCTCCGCCCACTTCCGGTGGCTGCCCGGAACGCGTTCGTTTTTCTCTGGCTGGGCGGTTTCGGGCTGACAGCCGGCGGCCAGACTCGCCAGGACGATTTTGTGCTGGCAGCGCTCGGGCAGCTAGCAGACGACAGAGGTGTATGGTAGCGGGAAGCTCGCGCGGCCATTTTTATAAGGACTAGAAGGACCGCGGTTCTTCATGCGTTGTTTTGCGCGATGCAGGCGCTTGTTTCGACTAGGCCAAGGTGCATATCGACTGTGTCGCCTGCAATGGCACCTTTTTGCGGTAGTTCTCGCTGTTTATTGATATGTTTTGCGTGCGTATGAGCGATCATATTTCGATCGTCGAAACCACCTCGCGCTTCATATTACGATCGCATACTTCTGATTCACAAAATATTTCGGCTGTTAATTTCGTGCGCCCGGCGAATATTGCGATGGTGTTCGAGGCCTTTCACGAGAGCAGCCGGATTCCAGTTCCGAGTACGCGTTCAGACGCGCGCATATATGCATGTGCTGAACGTGTTTTACGAAGTGTTGGTTGAGCGCGATACGGGAGCGTATGGTCTTCATTGCGTTTGGCGCAGTGCAAAAGTGGATATGCTTTGAAAAACGCTTGACTGAAACTTGTCCTTTATTAAAAGCCCTCACGAGCACATTGCTCGAGACATCTCTGCGGGCATATATGTGGCCACACAGAATTGTCGCGCCGACCAAGTGCTGATTCTGTCGTCGCCAACTGTTGTACAGCTTCATGCTCGGGCCTTCTGCCACATATGCTCAAAATATCTGAGAAGTACCGCAGGCATGGACCTCCTCGCGTTTGGCTCATTTAAAAAAAATAGATAAAAACGAGCTCTAGCGCTGATCGTCATGCAAACACACGCGGAACGTGAGGCGCCGACACGCAGGGCTTTATTGTAGCGCCTTTCATTCCAGTGCAAGTTCTCTGCTATAAAGCTGTATTATTACAGAAACGATACGCAGCTAAATTTATACAGTGCACCCGCTTGTTCTAGGTGGACGTTCAACAAGCTGATATGCGCTTTTGCCGAGATTATGCGTTCCTTGCCTGCAGAAAAAGCCGGCGGCCGACAGACTACAGTTGAACGAACGTATCCCGATTCTTTTCTGCTTACAGGAAGCAGGTTACGAGCGTAGAAATCGCAACGACAACAGCAGAGTCCACCAGGGTCGATCGTCGGCGGTCATACTTACTGCGTAGTAAGCAAACACGCAATAATCCGAGAATACGGCTTGTCGTTTGATCAACAACGCACGGGCAGTTTTCCGTCCTATGTGGTGTCGACTGAAACACATTAGATTGCGATTTCTCATCGCATGCTTTTGAGGATTTCTTGAAGCACAGTGCACCGAAGGCACACGCTCACGTTGTCGTTGCCGATGTATACGAGTGTGAGCTTCATCAGCTGCATGTTCTGCTGTCTGCGGCACGCAGCCCTCAATAACTGCAAGTCGTTGTTTTCGATACCAAGCAGCCTATTTCTACCGTACGCGTGCGTAGCAATGAGACGCAGAATGCGAAGCTAGAGAGAGCATCTTCTGCCCTCCGTGATCCGCGCTTTGCTTGCCGCCGTGATTGCCGGCGGCTGGTTCCGGTGGCCGCCAGCCCACGTGACAATGATGCGTTTTCCTGTCAGAGACGACCTTGCGGGCCGCCAGCGGGATGCCCGAGCGCGGTTAATCGAAGAAGCCCAGTGTTTAAAACATGCGCATGCGCTATCAGTACACCACAAATCCGAACCAAGCGACAACGGGAAGGGAGGAGGATGGTGTTTTCTATATTCACTAGACGCGCCTTTGTTCATTCCAAACCATCGAGCTGGCATGGCGGACTGGTTAGCGTGCTCGTCTCGCACTCCGGAAATTCTGGTTCGATACCCCGACTTCCTACCAATTTTATTTATTTGTCTGGTCCGACTCAAAAGGTTAATTAGGGTTATTGGTTAATTAAGCAATTAACTAAACTTACTCCCACTTACATGGAGCATTACTATACGACCCCTTTACTTGGTGGCATGGTTTCCAGCCAAAGTACAATTGGCCCCGTTTGAATTTCGCGCAAAGTGACTTCACGACCATTTCGACCAACTGAAACAAGGTCAGCGTATCTACGGCGCGACGACGGCCACTCGAAGTCTCACTTTAGCTGTCGGAGTGTCGCTTTCGCAGCAAAAGACACGAATTGGACTAACATAACGGTACACTCATCGATTATACTGGCTCACTCGCTCGTAGTTCGTGAGCCACTCGTCGACGTCTTCGCCGAATTTTCCTGCAAACGCCCACGGTTCCCGGCGATGCTGCCAGTGGCTCACCTTGGGTGCCGGTTGGTCGGTGTCACAGTCGTCAGGCATATCGAAATGTAGTGTGGGTTGTCCGACAACTCTGCGGCTCCGTCGAAGACCACTGGGATACGAGTTTTTTAACTGCCCAACTTCACCAAAACTGTCAGTGCTCAGCACACACTGAGCACGTAGGGGGTGTCTATCTACAACGTTCAGTGACGGGGAGGGAAAACTCTGCATGGCCAGGCCAACTAGCTTCTTCTACCTATTCGCTCTTCTTTTCCTCCGCTTGGTCGCCGACGCAAAGCACGTTAAAATATCGCTGAATCAGAGTTCGAATTACTCTAATGATTATAGCGGAAAGCGCAACGCATAAGTGATCGCAATATGCTGGCCTTCTTCATTAGCCGCTTAAAATAGTTCGGAAAGTTATAGTTAAGCAGAGCTATAAATTATGCTCTTTTGTGTGTGTTTCTGCCTTTTAAAAGCTTTTAATAAAACTTTCCTTTTCCTCTATGGTCCCCTAAAGTTAGAGTGCTCAGTTGATCACAAAAGATTATATCTCCAGGTTATGGCCTTTGTCTTCTAGTATAAGCAGCTTCACAAAACGAGACAAATTGAAAAGCGCCGCACTTTTGCTCTTTTTTGTGTTATTCAATGTGTTTTGGAATAATTTTTGTTCTCTCAAATAAGAAAACGTGTCGTACGTGCGTTTTAAGCCATGAAATATCGATCACCCTCGATATCCTACGTTCCATAACGTAGGTAGCTTTAACTTAAAAATTATGACAGGCTCTTTCGAGCGCAAAACAAACTCATTCTAGCCGAAATTGGTCACATTTAAAGATCGAAGTCCATGAATTTTATGTATAGGGAAATAAATTTATGCTACCAGAAAACTCTTACGTGAAAACTGTGTAAGCTTCTGTCAATCAGCAGTCAGCAGTCAGCGTCAGACAAGAGGTGACAAAGCAACTGAAACACGACCACAGCCGCAAATAAAGTGGCCGGAGAGAAAATACACATGTTGCATATTGACAATTCCAAACAGGTGCCTTTAAGTTTTCGATGCGAAAATACAACCGATCTAGTATTCTGCCTCCTTCGTGTAACATCTTCCAGTTTTGTAGTTGATATTTAAATTATCTTGATCGCGGATGAATTGACGCTGAGAGTACGCTGAATTCACTAGTAGAAATACTATAGAGCTTATTAGGAAGTCAGCAATGAAATAACAGTTTTATTTGTCCGAGAAATTGCACAATGCAAAAATTTGTGGTGTGATTGCATGTCAACATCTTGGGGAAGCGTTAATGCCCTGAATGGCCTCTCTTAAACGGCATGGTGAGATCAAAATTCTTCCCACTTGGAGTTCACCTGAATGAAATGATTCGACAGGGAGCCTTCAAGTTAGAGCACTATTTGACGTGCCGCCCTTTGTCCTGCAATGTATAGAAATACTTTAACCTCCGAACCTGGCCGGCGGTAAACGGCTACCAATTGTTTCTTCCGCTTTACTTCATTGGCGTCTTTCTATTTCAGGTAGTTTATTTACAGGGAACCTCCTTCAGTTCTAAGCCGCTTATACCTCTTTAAAGAAAGGCTTCCTTTGATAAGTTAGCAGCTTGATTGCAAATGAATGTTGGCTTCAATTGTTATCTTTTAAAGGTCTTGACTGCCGATTGCAAAAGAGAATATCTGGAACAACATTCCGTGTTCCGTGTGTAATCCAAAGTTCGACGCAAGCTCGTCTGGCGAAGAAATAACACAATTTTAAAACCATACACTCTCCAAAAGGAAGAAGAACGGAGTAAAACAAATAACGTTTCGGGACCCGTACCGCTTCCTTGTTAAAACATGAAACGAACAGCGGAACGGCCATGTTTATACGCGGGAATGTCGTTGCAATGAGCATGCGTATGCTGCAGGCATGGTCTCACATGTCCGATCAAGTGGATGCCGGGTTGACTGAATGTGAAATGACTCTAAGAGAAGACGGCTAAACGGCAAGAGACGAGCCAAATCAATCACCTTGGCGGATCATCAAGGACCCACCAATCACACAATGCCTGGAATTCAGCCAGCATGATTGCCACAGAGAAATCACTATCTTCCCGTCTACTCCTGGAGTCATTTCACATTCAGTCAACTTCGCACGCAATTAATCGTACACGTAGACCCATGCCTGAAGCATACGCAAGCTCATTGTAACCACCGTCACGCGTATAGGCACAGCCGCTCCGCTGTTCGTTTTATATTTGGAGAAGGAAGCCGTACGGGTCCCGAAAGATATTTTTTTTACTCCATTATTCTTCCTTTCGAAGAGTGTGGGGTTTCAAAATGGTGTATGTTCCACGCTATTGAAATGGAAAAGGGGAAAGCAGCTGGTGAGGATCAGGCAACAGCAGATTTGTTGAATGACGCAGGGCAGATTCTGCTAAAAACACTAGCCGCCCTGTACACGCAATGCATTGTGACCTCAAGCGTACCGGGAGCTTGGGAGAACGCTAACATTATCTTAATTCATAAGAAAGGAGGTGTCAAGGAATTGAAAAATTACGGCCCGATCAGTTTACTGTCCGTTGTCTACGAGGTATTTACTAAGGTAATCGCTAATGGGGTCGGGGCAACCTTATACTTGAACGAACCAAATGACCAGGCAGCCTTTCGTAAAGGATATTCGACAATCGACCATATTCACACTATCAATCAGGTTATCGAGAAATGCGCCGAATAGAACCGCCCCCTATATATAGCCTTCATTAATTACGAGAAAGCATTTTAATCAGAGGAAACCTCAGCTGTCATGCAGGCATTGCGGAATCACGATGCAGAAGGGTGTTACGTACAAATTTCGGAAGATATGTACAGTGACCGCACAACTACCATCATCTTCCATAAATTCAGCAATAAAGTTCAAATAAGGAAGCGTGACCGGCAGAAGGGTAGGCTTTCGATCGTCAATGCTATTCACCGCCTGTTTGCCGGAGGTATTCAGAGGTCGCCATTGCGAACAGCTGGGGTTAAAAGCTAATGGAGAATACCAAAGTAATCTGCGATTCGCTGGTGACATTGCCTTGCTAAGTCACTCAGGACATGAACTGCAGAGAAAGGTCAATTAGTTAGACAGGGAGAGCAGAAAGTTCGCTCTAAACATTATCATGCAGAAAAACAAAGTAATGTTCAGGAGTCTAGCAAGGGAACAGGAATTTGTAACGAGGGGCGGGAAGTAGTAAGGGATTACGTCAACTTAGGGCACGTAATGACCATTGATCCGGATCGCGACAGGGAAATACCTGGAAGAATAAGAATGATGTGGAGCACATATTTCAGGTTTTCTCAGATCATGAAAGAAAGTTTGCTAATATCCCTCACGAGAGAAGTATACAACAGCTCTATCTTACCGGTGCTCACCTATGAAGCAGAAATGTGGAGTCTAATGAACAGTGTTCAGCTTAGATTAAGGACAATGCAGCGAGCTATGGAAAGAGAAATGATAGGTGTAACTTTAAGAGATCGGAAGCGCGCGTAGTGGGTGAGGGAATAAACGCGGAATAAATGACACTCTAGTCGAAATCAAGAGTAAGAAATAGGCTTGGGCAGGGCATGTAATACGAAGGCAACATAACCGCTGGCTCTTAAGGCTAACGGAGTGAATTTCGAGAGAAGGGAAGGGTAGCAGAGGGCGGCAGAAAGTTATGTAGGCTAATGCGGTTAAGAAGCTTGCGGAGACACGGGGGCCACAACTGGCAAAGGGCAGAGTTGATTGAAGAGACTTAGGAGAGGCCTCTGCCTTGCTGTGGGCGTAGTCAGGCTGATTTGCCCTGGAGTTGGCGTAGTCAGGCTGATGATGATGATGTTCTACACCTGTCGCGGCGATGGTACAAAGCAGTACTCTCACGCCGCATCCTTTACAAATGTTTTTCATCAGTTTCCTCTTGCAAGATAAGTCATAAATATAACATGTTCATAACAATATACATTGTCTTTTAACAGCGGATGCAAAATTAGAGCACAAAATGTCGCTCCCCCTCTGCTACATCCGGCGTACTCAACCGCCAACGTTATATAATCAGCAGCAACTTACAGCCCGTAAGCAATGAGAACGCTTTGTGGCCATCAAGCATGCCTCTATGTTTTGAGGATGTGTGCTTTTCGACAAAATAGTATGCTAATTTACGTCACCAGCAGGAACAGTTTCTCCATGAGTGTTGGCCGTCGTCTTTATCAACACTCACAAGTATTCATTTAAAAAAAAAACTCGAGGGGAGAACAAAGCTTCGCCTTAAGGGTATGACGCGACCGCCTTATTAGGACAATGCCCATATTTGCAGAATCGGTCATTATTCAACTTAACATCCATAGGTCCCTGGGAATCGTCGCACAAGTCATCGCGCAGGGGTGCGGCGGTTATGCTTTGCGGCACGTCTCTGCGATGGCAGGAGCTGGCACCTGTGGGGCTTGTGCGACCGAGCTTGCTCTTTCCGAGCAGCCTCTCTCGACCACTAATTCATTGAACTGCTCCCTGCCATGGTGCGCAACTTGCTTGCACTCCACTGGGGAGGCTGTAATGGCGCCACATGGTTACGTGCCCTGGGTGGCTTATCTGCCTCCGAGCTTGCTTCTCTTGGGATTTTTCATGGATTTTTCGCTCACTGCCAACCACGAAAAGACCGGATTTTCTGCGACACGAGCTCCTTAACGTTTTCACGTTAAAAAATTCCGGAGAGGCACTTAAGACTGTCTATGCGTGGGAATACTAAAGGATTACTCTCCCTGTATGCGTTGGCATCCATCCACACACACGCCACCCGCACACATTCGGGCGCATGACATCGGCCGGAACGCTCTACGACGAACGGTTGCATCGCAACTTTCATACGTAAAGACTGGGAAGGCATACAGTTGAAGGTGCATATATCATCGGTTCGAATCTCTGTCGCAAGCTAGCCTCCAACTTGAATGACACATATAAGCTATATGGAACGAGAAACCGTATTTCACCAACCGGAACACTGCAAAACAAACTGTTGCATCAAAATTTTGATGCGAAGAAAACTGGAGCCACATGAAGGTCGGCAAGTGGGAAGTATTAATGAACCAACGACATGTATAGGGCTGTCTGAACTGGCGGTGGTCAGCTTCCTGTGTAGGTCACACGGCCGCTTCATGGTGTAACTCTGCTCTTCTTGCCATCCCGGTATTTTATCTGCCATCTGCGAGTACACACACAGGCCTCCGGCTTTTCCGGTAATTGGATTAGGAAAGATTTTGCATTAAAATCAACAAAACAGAACGCAGAAGATGCGCTGCATGCTACCCTACGATATTCCTAAGGATTCCTAAAGCAAATCCTTCAGTCAAAACAAATATATCCCAACCTTGATCGGAATGAAAAGGGTAGGCGTTACGATCGCATTTTTCGTGTCCTTTGCAAAGTTTGTGCGGACAATCTTCGCAGAAACTAAGAATTTGTAAAACTCATGCAAACACACCAATCGACCGTATACCTTTCGGATTCAAATTTCGGTTGCCTTCTGTTCTTTAGGGAAATGCAATTAATTATATGTGGTCTGCGCGAAGTCTATGCACTTGCGGCGTTAAGGGTCTATATTCGGACAACAAATAATTCATTCCAAAATATTCAAAAAATTATTCGTGCTCTTCCCACGTACCTTATACATGGCGTTCCTTCATCTGACCATTCGCCTCTTCTCTGGCATCGAAGAGCAGGACACGACTCTCGTGATCTAGGCTGCAAAGCCAGAGCTGCGCCCACAAAAGCTAGTTTGGGGTAAAAAAAGAGATACCTTGCCTTCACGATCTGAATGTGGGCCATCGTAATAAAATTTTTTGCCTCAGCTCTTTCATTTCATTACATTACTTTGTTTTCAGCAAAATTTTATGCAAGAAGAATTCACAGGCGCTTTCAATTTAATAGTCCGAAATTGCACCTCGGTTTCAGCGTCTACTTTAAGCTAACAGAGAGCATCACTGCTAAAG